>NC_056586.1:14656061-14962311 GCF_018340385.1 Cyprinus carpio
ATGTTTCTGATTCCTGTGATACTACTTTTACAACTAGGATTCCAAGGTAATGTCATGCTACATTATCATTTTAATTTTTTATGAATTATGTTATTAATTATATCTAGAATATTAGATGTTTCTGTAGATACATATAATAGTATTTAAATTAACATATATGTGCAGTTTCTAGTTGCTGTTAACGTTGTGGGTCTTTATAGATGCTATGAGTGCTGGAATCCAGCGTGAGATTCAGAATGCAAGACTCCAACAGCCGTTTACTTTAAACTGTACCTACAACTGTTCCAGTGGCTTCACTCGTGGTACATGGACATGGGAAGCCACTCCAGCTTGTAGCAAGTGCCACTGGGATCAAAAAAATTCTAAGTTAGGAGACGTGTGCACTGTGAGCTTGCACATACCTCATCTAATTATGGAGCAAACACGTTATAACTATTCATGCTTTTCTGAAGAGAGTGACCGCCCGGGCCTTCCTCGTAAATTGGAGCTTCTGGTAACACTGCAAGTTCATGGTAAGAGGTGTTTGAGTTTACTGCTAACAATGAATAACATATAATGTAAAAAAAAAAAAAAATACAAATAGAATAGTTGAATATAAGTATAAATATTTCCTGAAAATTTAGTCACCCTCAGGCCATCCAAGATGTAGATGAAGTTGTTTCTTTGTCAAGAATAGATTTGGAGCTATTCCTTTAATTAATCTAAGGACTTTTCTTACCATTTCTGCAATCATGCTTTATACAGCTGAATCTGAAGGACAAGTAACACCTCCAGAAGCCGGTAAGTCTATAAGTTATGGATCTGTAAGGAATAGTTCTACTCACTGTATTATTTCTAAGGCCATTATTAATTTGTATTATTGTTTTTGATGTTGTTTTACTTGTCTAGATCCATCTCTGAGAGTAAAGTTATATAGGGGTCAGACAGATTCAGATGAGGTGTTTACATCATTTTCCACCATTGAAGTGATGGCAGGAACCTCAGCCAAACTTCACTGTTTCGCCCCTGACAACAATCACTGTGAGGTGCAGTGGGTCAGAGAAAACAGTACCCTCCCCTTGACCAAAATAAGTGACACCATAGTACAGTGGAGTGAAATCAAAGCAGAGGATAATGGACGATACAGGTGCCACACCAAAGGGACCTGCACTGACCAGGCTATCACTGTGGAAATAGAGGTCATCACATCGGGTGAGTGTTTTCACACTTCAAAAATACATCAACCCATTTTCAGATTCACATACAACAAAGTCAATCAAGTCAGCATTTTGCCATACAGATGGATTCGCCTGGGCCAAGGTCTTTGCAGCTTTTGCGGTGTCTGCAGTAGTTATCCTGACAGCCCATCTGGTGTATTTGTGCTACAGAAAAGGATGTAAGATCATGGATTCTGCAAACATAGCCCATGAAAGGTAATCACAATTTTATGTGGAAAATTTATCAGTATGAAACAGCAAGACATATCAAATCTCTTTCATTATCTGGTTTCTTTTAGGGTTACATCCAGAAGTGCTGTGGCGATAAAGCCAATCGCTCAAGGTCTTTCTCAATTTATTATAAATATAAAAATACAATAATATATGTATATATACTACCTGTCAAAAGTTTGGAATAATTAAAATTTTTACTGTTTCTGAAAGTCTCTTATGCTCACCAAGGTTGCATGTTTTTGATCAAAGCTACAGTAAAAACAATAATATTGTGAAATATTATTACAATTTTAAAATGCTGTTTTCTGTATTAAACTGCACAACTGTTTTCAACATTGATAATAATAAGAAATGTTTATTGAGCTTGAGCATCATATTAGAATGATTTCTGAAGGATCATGTGACACTGAAGACTGAAGTAATGATGCTGAAAATTCAGCTTTGACATCACAGGAATAAATTACAATATAATTATTAAAATTAAATTAAATATATTAAATTAATATTAAATATATTAAATTAAAATTAATATTAAATATATTAAAATAGAAATTATTTTAAATTGTAATAATATTTCACAATATTATTCACAATAGTGTATCTGGGACTGGCAGTAACATTTAAGAGTTAACTGGTCCACATTTTTATTTATTTTTTTAATCCCAGACAGCCAGAGTGATCATGAAGTCCCTTATGCTGATATTGTGATCTCCGTGAGAGGATCCAGCAATCCGGATCTACCTGACACCTTTAACCAGACTTCAAAAAATCAAAGACCAGTGAGAATTAATATTATTCTAATATTCTTAAACACACACACACGCAGACAAAGTTATTGAGGTAGATTTCACAGGTTTGTTTAATCTCATGGGACCAGATGTGTGACATTGTGAATGTGTTTTGCAGAGATGGAGGGATGAGGCCAGAGCAGGGCTACTGCACGCTTCAGCTGACAGACTGCACATCCACTCTAAAGAGGTCACTAGGAAATTAAGCACAACGTCTGAATATGCTGTAATTACCTATTCCTGTGAGGCTCTTAGTTAGTTACTTCAAAAAAACTGCATATCTGATTAAAATAAATAAATAAATAAATAAATAAATAAATAAATAGAAGGCAAAATGTGAAAATTGTGAATAGCTGTCTGCCTAATTTCTGTTGTCTGTAATTAAAAAAACTATAAAACTTTGAATGTATGTGTGGACTTGTGTGTGTTATGCTCTTAGAGTCTTGAAGGAAATATTTACTGCATTAAATTAGCTTTATATATATATATATATATATATATATATATATATATATATATATATATATATATATATATTTTTTTTTTTTTTTTTCTGTGTCGGCAGCTTTTGCTTTTTTATTTTGATCAGGAAGGTCTGTTTGACTTAAAAGAATGGTTTAAGTAATTTATAGTCTAAAGTCCAATTCCACAATAAATAAATAAATAAATAATATACACCTGAAACACCAGTTCAAAACCCTCTAAATTGTTATTATTAATGTCAATTTAAGGATGAACTTAACCCAGACCAACCTATATACCCTGTTTGTTTACTTGTTTCAGAGAACTGGGGCCTATAAGGCTACTGATAAAAGCTTAGAAATTCCCTTGAATTTGTTCATACTTTACACATTTAGCGAGCTTTGAACTCTGAAAGTTGGTTATGCTATTAATATGTTCAAAAATATTATCATATTTACCTGCTTTTGTACACGTTTTGATTCGGTTGGAAAACTATTCAGACTGGATCTTGAATTTAGACAGCTTGACCGATTGACTCGCTATTCGTGAATTCGGACATCGCCGAATTGCAAAGAACTGACAGAAAACACAAGACACAGGACAAGACTGTGAGCGGGCATGTTTCTCAGGTCGGCAATCTCTATCGACAAACATTTATCAGTGACATTGAGCAATGGCTCGAAAAACCTGAGCAAAACAAATCTAGCTTCAAACAAATGTCATGTGATGCAGTTATCATGGTGTCATTTGTTTGGCATGTGTTATAGTTATGCAAATAAGAAATTAAACTGGTAAATCATATCTTAATGATACATATCATTTCTATATAAAAATTCTGCTCCTAAAAACACGTGACCTGACCTTTTATTTTAATGTTTGACAATAAATAAATCAAATCCAGACTACTTGAAATATTTGGTACCTGAGAGACCAGATAAGTTACAGTAACAAAAAAAAAAAAAAAAAAAAAAATATATATATATATATATATATATATATATATATATATATATATATACTAGCAAGCAATACTACCTACCCATTTATATTGCATGTGTAAGTAGCTACAATAATACTGGTGTATCCTACTAATGTTTATCCTTTCGAATATGACAATAAAGCTACTTGAATGTGAAACGTTTGACCCTCTCTGCTCTCGGTAGTTGGAACCGCGTGCCAGTTGCATAGCAACGGTTGACAACATTCTACTCGTTTAGAACGGTAAGAAACCTCACACCAGTACACCTGCAAAATGATTTAATATATATTGATTATCGATTGACCAAAACAAGAAAATATGGGGTTGATAACACAAGTGTTACAATATGTCTTTCATTTTACAGAGAGAAAATGCCAGTTTGTCTTTCATTTAGATGATTTTTAGCAGATCAAATGTAATGTCAGAGTCACTATGTGTATATCATGCAGTAAAGCTAAATGAGAAAATCATCTTCTTAATGAGAAAATCACTATTAAATTATTTTTGTAATTATGTGGAAAACAGTAAATTAGCCAGTAACACCATTAACGTTTTAAAAAGTGTCTTTTCCCTTATTAAACGCAGACCTGAGAGTTGTATAGGATGTCTGTTCCCTTCTCCAACACAAACCTGTGGATCCCTCGAGGCTTTGGGAATTTATTGGAGGGTCTTGCTAAAGAGGTATTGAGAGACCAGCCTGAGGACATCCCAACCTTTGCTACCCTCTACTTCACAAAGCTTCTTAAAGCCAGAGAAGGTGACTGAGATGTTTCCCTTTGAACCTGATGTTTAATAGTTTTTGATGACATATGAATTACTCATATATGAGTTAGTCATTACATGCTTATACAGTATGCCTGTGTCCAAGCCAAAGCAAAGTTGTTTTGTATAAAAGTGCTTGTATTATTGGATCAATTATACTGTCAAAGCATGCTTCAAAAGAATAAATGTACAAAGTAATGTATGCTTTGTTCCAGAAAGTGGCCTAGACCCAGTAGAGTGGGGTGCTAAGTTGGAAGATAGGTTCTACAATAATCACTCATTTAAGGTAGCTAACAAAAATTATTAAACATAAGGCAACACTTTCTGAAACTTTATAGTTTCTTCTAATGTGGTGTTTGTGTGTTTGTTCTTCTTAAAACAGGGCACAGCAATACAAGAAAACTACATTTCACCTAAGATAAATACAAGGTCTGTGAATGAGAAAGTGTGATTTCACTCTTTTTCTTCCCCTAACTGTTTTCAAGAAGAGAGAAACATGTAAGATTGAAGTGAAGTAGTGTGAAATTTTAGATGAAAGTGTAGGCAATAAAACTGAAAAATTACTCATATAGGGTTACCTGTAGTTTTGGTAGGATTTCCTTGATTCTGGTCATACATTCTTGCAGTGCAGCAGTTTTATAAAAGATTATAGCAGGATGAAGCTTGAGGAGTGGCTGTCTGTTTCTGTGGCAGGGCTTCGATCATTTGATCAAGCAGAGGGCGGCTTTTAGAGGATTGATTGTTGTGTCAGAGCACAGATATGCATTAGGATGTACATTAGGATTCATTCATCACTCCTGTTGTACTTGTTTGTGCTTCTATTTACATACATTATCAATCACTGTTGCATATAAAAGTATCCTTGCCTTCTTACATGTCAATTTTCAGAAACGACGCTGGCCATTTTGAACCTTTGGGAAACAATGAAACCCTAAGCTCCCCACTGAAAGACCTCAACACTAATAATTCAGAGGAAACTGAAGTAAAGCAAAAATATGAGTTTGATAAGAAGTTCGATGAGGAATCGGCTAAGAGGGAGCACGGTCCTGCTGCAGATATTCCCTATGTGGGAACGGCAGATGTTGATATATGTGCTCAGGAGCTAAAAGACCCCAGCGGGATTCCAGAACAAACATCAGAGGTATTGAAGGACGAAGAGGTTGCAAAAGAAGCTGTAGATATTGATATCTGCAGATCAGAACTTGAGCCTACACCTTTGCCTTCCTTTGGTGGTCTCGCAAATGTGGATGTATGTGCTGAAGAGATAAATCGCCTGTCTGAATCTACTGAGAAGAAGAGAGATTTGGAAAGCCCACAATTAAATGAAGAACCATTTGAATCACAAGATGAATCTTTTGTTGAAACCACTTCACATATTGAGCAGGATGTAGGCAAACAAGCAAATGCAATGTCTGATTATGATGCTGAAGATGCTGAACAGGGAGTTTTAGAAATGGCTGATAATTTATTACAAGACACTGATCCAGAGGAGAACAGCACTGAGCAGATTTATGTGGAGGAATCAGCTGAAAGTACTACTGAAAACACAGTTGAAGCAGAGCAGGAATCAGAGGAACATATTGAAGAAAAAGATGACTTACCAGAAAATGAAAACCAGGAAGAGACCAATCATGAGTATAACAGCACCAATGACTTTTTAGAAGATGCAGCCAATTCCACACCTGATATTAATAGTAGATCATTGATGGAAATGAAAGACACATACATTGACTACAGTGATGAAATGTATGACAGTAAAAGTGAAGTAATAGATGTTCTAGATGAAGTGCACCATCAGTGCTATACTCATACAGGTGAGCATGAAACTGAAAACAGCACTGATCAACATGATAATACCTCTAAAATTATCGATGAAATGAAGGAGGAAACTCCAAAGCTAGTTTCCCAAATGAACGACGGTGAAACAGAAGACACAGAGGACATGATAAGCAACGAGATTTTAAATACTGATGGAATGGATGCTTCTGAGAAAGATCTAAACTTAGTGAATGTAGATGAAGGGAGTGATCTTGACAGTGATGGCTGTGATGCTGAAGAGATGGATCTGGACATTTTGAACACGCCTGATCAAAATATGGTAAAAGCTGAAGATGAGGAGAATGATTTGACGTATGATACTGAATCAAAGGAAGATATTTTGCCTTCTGAAGCAGAAGAAGCTGATCCCAGGCCTTTAGAGGGAGAAACAGAGGTTATCGGTGAAGAACAGCCTACAGAGTCACAAGAAAAGACTGAAAACACTGAGAATAACAGAGATCAAGAAGATCAGTTGGAGGAGCAATGGAAAAAAAGCCAGGAATCAACACTTGAAAGTGAGAACCGGGAGGATCCTGACAGCAATAGACGAAAGGTAAGGTATTTTTGTTTCTTTCTTTTCTTTTCTTTCACCCCCTTTTCATTTGGTAAACAAAAATATGGTATTTGTATAAAAAATTTGAAATGAGAAATATAAATCAACAAAAAAAAGTTCAATAAATGCAAGATCTATGAGGCATCTATGAGTAATCGTGTTAAATAATCGTGATGTCAATATTGAGCAAAATAATCGTGGTTATAATTTTTGCCATAATCAAGCAGCCCTACACCATTCTTATCTTGGATGCAGACTATTCCTTTTATTGTCCCAAGTTAGTAAGTAAAAATAAAATCTTCAAGGACTTGTGAGATCAAAAATTTGGCTCTGTACCTCTCTGGAGAACAGTGATTGAAGATGTCCCTGAAATCGTCCAGCTGGTGAGTACAAGACTGCGAGAGAGTCAAAAAAGCTCAAACGATACATACATGCTATATCATATAGACAGACACTATGCATAGACCCAAACAAATGATTGCAACATTTCATAAAGAAATTCAGAAGGGTTTAGATCTTTAACCAAGAGGTCGGAAGAATATCCATATGCTTTTTTAAAGGGGTTCGAATGAGACCGATTTAGTGGTGTTTCCATGGAAACATTTTACTGACCATTTATCTGTGTGAGAAACTGATCCTAATATCTCCAAAAAAAATCAAAAAAAACAGAATATGTACCCTATTAGCTGCTTCACTTTTCAATCCTCGTCCAAAGTGTAGTGTTTCATGTTCTGTAGGGGTTAATTAGAGACGCACACACTAAAACAAGGCTCTTCTTCTCGCTCCAATGTAGGTCATCTAACCTGACCTATATCAACTCTTGTCCAATGACTTTATATGCTGTAGGAGGAGCAAGGGAATTGTGTAAGTGCTATTTTCAGGAACAATATCCATGGCTATCATCAATCTCTGGCACTGTAAAGTCACCTCAGCTTCTTCTTGGAAACTCAGTGTATTAACACTTCGGTGCTCTGTGAACCGACTTCATTAGCCCCCAGCCTTACACCTCCAGCAGATGCCAAGAAAACTGATACCATTACAGCAGAGCTGCATCCTCTCGCTTTAATCTCGGTAGGGTAGGAGGCAGGAGATGCAGCAGTGTTCCAGAGAAAAAAAGGGCAATGGATTTACTGTCTGTTTGTCTTACTCTACACACAGTGGAGGAGGCACGGACTGTGTGGGACTGACTCTGTGATGTTGGGAGCTGCTTCTAGTATTTTCTTAGCTTATGATGATAGCCCTCAGGAATATTTTGGACTTTGAATATTTACAGTCATGTTATATAATTAGATTGGACCATGGTATGTCTCTTTTCACTCATACTCTCCACTGCAAGGCTAAATCAAGTATCTGATCCTATTGGTAACAGGTGTCAGGAAAATGAGAATAATGGTGGTGTAAATGTCAGCATTAAACAAAATAGTTGCAAGAGTAAAGACCTGTGAGTGGCAGTGTCAAGAGTGATGATGCTCGTGCTCTCTCTCTCTCTCTCTCTCTCTCTCTCTCTCTCTCTGTCCTCCCACCATAAGACTCTGAATTATAAGGATAGTTGGAGGAGGGGCGTATTCGACCAAGGCATTTTGCCGTGTGAGGATCTTTCACTCTGTTGCACTTGCACTAGACAAGACCACGTTTATAATCATCTGTAATTGCACGTCATGGATTGTCATATCGTAAGTACAGACCGCTTTTATCAATGTTTTGTTTTTTGATGTTCAAAGTATATATAATTAATAAATATATTCCTTTAAATTTAATTCATTTGATAATAAATGGAAACATGCTTTAACTTTTTCTTAACTTGTCTAGCACCAAGAAAAGCTTGACTTGTTTTTTTATATTTCAAAACTTTATGTCGGTGGTAAATTCCATGTCCAGTAAATTTAGGAACTGTCTTCAGATCCCCATTTATTTGTCTGTATTATTAATATTAATAGTATTAATAGTATTATTAATATAATCTGCAAACTGTAAATAACCTAGTAGAAAATAAAAAACGCCCTTGGTGGCTCTTGGTGGTGCTGACAGCAAATATATATATATATATATATATATATATATATATATATACACACACATACACTTTATTTATTAAACATATGTTTATTAATAACTTTAAATTAAACATGGCCACCAAAAGTCAAGAATGTAGTGCGTAGCTATAATCCCTGAATGGATTAAGAAATTGTAAGGAATTTTGGTAAATGCATGTAGATTTTTTTCTTTTGTATTCCATGTTTGGTCCTAGCTGGGTATATGAGGACATTTGTATATTTAAGAAGTCAATCAGCTTTTTCAGCAGCCATTAGTGGCCGATTGGCACAAAACTTTTTGGGTCTGAAGAAGCATGCAAAGTCAGGGTTCTCATGTGTCCTGGAAAACTTGGAAAATTGATGACTAATTTTTTTAAACACATGGAAAATGAGTGAAATTGTAAAATGTCCTGGAAAATCTTGTTGTTGTCCCAGAAAATTATTATTTTAAAAACATAAATGTGTTTTCCTTTAGCCGGGAACAAACAGTTGAATTAGGGATGGAGGTTTAGAAAAATGTATCTCTTAGAGGAACTGACCGTTTTTAGAAAAACTGTTTTATTTTCATCTTGCCTTTGGATTATGCATACTAAAGGAGTGTTTACAAGTGCAGCACTACTTTGTTTACAGCCATAACCATGGAAATGCTCTAGCTGCTGTTCCACAAGTGCCACCTGCTGTCAGAGCGTGAATCTGCATCTCGTTCAGTCTGTTGTTTTTGTTTGCTGCAGATGTGTTTTATGCAGTATGATTTCACAAAGCTGAAGTCAGAACATTCTGTTTTTGCTTCAGATTTTGAATTTACATCTAATTTAATCTAAATTAAATCAGAAACTGCTCATGTATGTAACATCTTTATTTGGATAATGATTAAAATGCAGTGTTTGCCTCTAATTTTAAATGGCTACAGAGAGTTCAACCTGTACAGAACAAAAAACATCTTGTGCATATATTCATACTTCAATTCTATCTTATCTCTTGCTTTAAAAAATGAAATAAAAATGAAATCGGTATTGGAGTCGACCATGAAAAATCAAGACTGGTGTATCACTACTGACTTTTGACATTATGAACACTGATGTGATATTAAATGCTTCTGTGCATATGATATTAAATGCTTCTGAGCATATTTATAGGCCTATCTCTTTCTGTGAAGTGCTACGTAATAGCCAATCAGAGGTGATTAAGTTAGTCAGAATCTAAAAATTTTACTTGACCCTAAAGCAATACTTAATTGAAAAACATGAAGGATATATGCTAATATTTTAAAATATTATTTTCTTTAATATTATTATTAGCATTAATAAAGAACTCAGTTGTTTATTTTGTATTTTCAAATAGTTAAATAAAATAGTTAGAAACTTTCAATATATATATATATATATATATATATATATAAAATGAATCTAGTTTTTGTGCATGAATTGGTCTTAAATGTCAGTAAATATAAGACAGCTATCATTTTAAAATACAAACAAATATGTGAGCTTCTAAGCTAAAAAGCTCATTGTACTGGGACCCCAAAAATTTCTGCTTGCTGTTTGTTACGCATATACAAAAGGATTGGGCAACAAATGTATCATTTCAGTGGACTAGTATAGACATGGGAAAGGCTTATGACTGTGCAGTTTCATTAGAGGTGATCCATGGGTAAGCATGTACTAAGCCTCAGAGGCAGCAGTAAAATGAACAGATGCTTATTTATAGGGGGATTGTGGAACGCCTCTGCCTGTGGCCACATATGAGCATGTTGGCCAAATACTTGGTTAAAATGAAAAGAGGCTGATTCTTGGTTTAAAAGTGGGTGGACACACTCCTACCATGGTTTTTTACCATGGACTTTTGCTCATCTCCCTCACAAGCTGTTTAAAGACTGCCAACCTGCCTCTGCTGAGCCAGTTTACATATGCTAAGTTGTTGTGGTGGGAGAAAGCATGTGGTTTCACAGCTTCAGGAAGACTTAATGAGACAAATAACATCACATCCCACCACACACACTGCATGATTATATGTGCTGGCATGCTTCACAGAGCACAGGAAGCTGGTCAGAGTTGGTCTTTGTAGCATCTGGGTGGTTATAGTTTAAATCATTGCATTTATGTATCAGTTCATTTTATTTTCATTAGGTTCATGTAATATGTTTCTTACACATTTAAAAATAAATGTTCCTTGAAGAACTTTTAACATACATGGAACTATTCCATTTCACAAAAGGTTCTTTACAGTGAAAAAAAAAAAAAGTTCATCGATTTTTTAAATGTTCTTCACACTAAGAAAAATTGGTTCTTTTTAGAACTGTTCATTGAAAGGGTCTTTTGGGAACCCAGAATTGTACTTCTATGACATTGCTGCGAAAGCCCCTTTTGGAAGCTTTATTTAAGAGTTTTATGGGGAAGAGGAGCATTCACTGATGGATAATGATTCATTGCAAGGGGGCTTAAATGGGCAGGAGATCATCATGCTAAACCCACTATGGCGGTATATAAGATCTTAGAGGATAGTCTGAATCACTCTAAGCAAGAGTGAAATCAATATGAAGTACACCCAGTGTCTGTTTTGCTAAATTTATCATTCATCATTTAGGAGGAATGCAACCAGCCACAAGAGGAAGAGGACATCATGGACATCCCATTGGATGACCCAGAGGCCAATAAGGCGGCTGCCAAAATCCAGGCTGGCTTTCGTGGTCATATGACCCGGAAGAAGATGAAACCCGGTGAAAAGCCCAATGAGGAGGTGAGCAGCAGTGGTGAGGCCCTCAACGGCAGCCAAGGGGACTCAGGTCAGTCACTGTCCCCAACAGTCATAGTGAATACAAGAGCTAGACTCAAAACCCATCCCACGTGGTGCAGAGAATGCCAGATATTTTGATTCAATTCAGTTTGGCAAGACATTTAAAAACCCTCACAAATCCTCACAGAATTTGGCTTTGAGATCTGAAGTAAGTAACCAGAGCTTTTAACTTTAATGAGAGTTCAAGAACATATTGATTCGCCTTTTTTCTGTACTGTGTACCAAAGATTTCAAATAAAAAAGTAGGAAATACTGTGCCATTTATAGTACATGAGCCACGAAAGAATGAAATAAAATAAAAAAAAAACATCAATTACGTTTAATGAGTCATGTCTGTATACTGAGTAAACATAGTAAGACATGCTCAAGGGTGCTTTTTAATTACTCTCTGAGTGCTTTGGATAATTATTTTCTTAATTAAGTTATTATTAATGAGCATATCTATCATTTTCCCTGACTGTTAAAAGATTGCAGATTGCATGAAAAGCAATTCACCGATTTACAGACAGCCAACAAAGTCCACAGGTTCACTCTGTAATATCTAATATCTCAGTTCGTGGAGATATAGATCTCTCAGATCTAATTTCTTTTGTGGGTAGTTTAGGCCTCCACAATTCCAGGACTCAATATTAAAGTCTGTTGCAGATTTATCCCCCCTTTCAATTTTCTTTCTGGTGATGTGTTTTGTTCTGCACAAAATTGCCTCGTTTTCTAGAGATACTGGATAAACTGTTTCCCCCAGCTCAGTATATACACCTGTATGCAGATGGTTCTCGAGAGGTTGATCACCAGAGATTCTACTTTGAAGCAACAAATAGGCTAGTGGTGATGGAAAGATCATAAAGTTAGGGTTCCCACACCAGAGCTTCCATTTGAACTACCTTTATCGGTGTCGTCCTTTGAGGACGGAACCGAGCAGATCTGGTCATTTGATGCAGAAAGTGGGACAAGCAATGTGAATGAAGGTGTCCTTCCCACCTCCAGCCCGGGCCCAAATATCTCTCCTTCAGCTGTGCTGCTTTACTCTACCCCACCTCTGTGCTGAATTTAGGCCTTTCCCAAGCAACATCAACCCAGTTCTCAGTTGCTAAGCATTTTATGTATAGAAGTGTTATTTTTATCCTCAGGTGTATCTGCATCGCTGAAATGAGGCTGTGCTCTGTTTTAAGCAGACAAAAATATAAACCCATCTAAGATCAATTCATATCCTGGCAAAATCAATCAATAAGTAATGCTCAGTCGTATTCAGTGTATTTTGTGAAGAGTGCCAGTGTAGCTATCAAGCACTGCAAATATATAGTTTTTATTAAGTTTTAGTTTTTGGTTTTTGTTAATTAGTACTTAAACAACAAAAATGAACTTGTTTGTTGCCAAATCTAAAAAACGTGCATTTTGCAAGCAGGGGGAACAGACGGAGTAGAGACAGACGCCACATCTGGACCAGAGCAATGAAGATCCTTCTCAAGGTTGACGGCTTATAGGATGCTTTCTCCAGGGATTTATTTTTTGTTTATTTATTTTTGTCTAAAAAAATGGTAAAATTAGGCTGGATATGTCAACTGATGTGTGAACTCTTTCTCTATTTTCTGCTTCTTATCCAGTCCGGGTGAATATCTGCTCCAGCATGCTTTTGCATCCCACAAAAGGCATCTGTATACTGTGTGTCTGATATTTGTATAAATCGAAGAACGGACGGCATAGAATTTTACACAGGCTTCTTCAGTCAGACAGTGAAGTAGACTTAAAATAATGTGTCATGATTGAGTTTTCTCATTTTTTGTTGCTTGATATTTTCTTTTCCTGTGGTAGTTGATTTGTTGATTTGACCATGTAGCCACTATCACATTAAGACGTGAAATTTATTTATCGTTCATGAAAAAGAATGATATCAGTTGTTTATAATTGTGTTGACTGATTTGTTTGATTTGCTACCTGTAATATGTAATATGTTGAAAATGAAATCAGAGCTTCCAATGCAGCATATGGCATGGCATGATTGACTATATTTTTTTTCTTTCTTTGTAATTTGTAAAATTATAACACAATTATAATTCTAAGTCTTTTAAGGTAGTGCATATCATTAGAAATATAGAAATTGAGTTGTGAAAGCTTAATGATGATTAAGATCACCTTGCATGTTGATATCAGCATCAAGCTCTGTATCAGTTGAAAAGCAAATAAAAACTCAGAAATGTGTGTTGCCTGCACTGAAAATGATTTTGAGCAGTCAGGGGGTGATCATTAAAAGTCTTTTAAAGTCCTTATTGAAAGAGACCAATAACAAACAGGCAGTTATGTATATGCAGCAGAAATTGAAATATTAACCAACACATCAGTCTCATTAGTCATGCTGGAGTGTCTCACTGGAGGACCCACAGCTGGAAGGCTGTGCTAATGAGACCTGGACAGTCATTAATCAAGGTCAAATTGCCACATGCCTTGCGCTATACTCACTATTGCCTGTCAAAGCAGCATTAGGCTTATAATAGCATTAACTGTTATTGAATCTGTTCCAGTGTGTAGTTTTTCTGATAAATGTGCATGTGGCAGAGCTATAATGAATAAATCTTATAGAAATATTTTTGAGAACATAATTTATTATCATATAATTATATATTATATGTCTAGCAAGTAAACAAAAAAGGTATGTGAGGTACTGTGATTATTCTCAGCCATCCCAACATGCATTTAAAAAAAAAAAAAAAAAAAAAAAAAAACTTATATTAGGAAAAATTCCAGACAACAATGTTCTTAGGCCAAATATAAATAAATAAAAATAAACAGGTATATACTGAAGCTTTAAAACAGAAGCTCCGGTATCAGAAAACTAGTAATAATGATTCAGTGTCAGAATGAATCAGAATCATTGAATACCGAATTTTGTCCATTTCAATCCCAAAGCTATCATACGACTAATGCACTATATTTATTTAAGTCTTCTGATGTCGTATGATAGCATTTGGTGAGAAATGGACAACTGATTCATTATCCACTGATTGATTACTTGCTCATTCATTGTTCACTAATTCATTATTCATTAATTTGGACCTTTTTTTTTTCAGTCAGTGAGAACCAGATCAGTATGTGCTGTAAAGAATCATTCATACAGTACCTATTTTGTAAACCAATCACTTCAGTTTCAGAGTGTTTTTACAAAAAAACTATGGAATGACTTCAGAAGACTTGAAATATAGTGCACGAGTTGTATAGACCAATTTTATAATACTTTTATTGTGCTTTTGTTTCCTTTTTGGAGCTTGAAATCTCCAGCATCCATTGATTGCAAGTTGAAAAATATCTGTTTTTGTGTTCCACAGAACTTACATGAGGGTGAGTAAATTACAAAATTATCATTTTTAGGTTAACTATCTCTTCAACAATGAGATGCTCTATTTCCCCATGACAATATTAATCACTCAGCCATTACATTAAGAGCTACACTTAATTAGACTGTGTACTACAGTTCCTAATTAAAGACATACAGCACTCAGTTAATCTTGTTTTTCAATTGCGTCTCAGCTGACATCATACTGTGGACATTTATTACACAATGAATCACATTCCCCAGGTTAAACAAACGGGAGTGACTTCATAAATCCTGCTTTGAAGATTTTAATATTTCACAGTGACTGATTATATTTGATGCTTTGTGGGCTAACTTTATGAAGTTGATTTCCTCCAATCTAGTGGCTTTCTATCAATTTTTGAACTGACTTTTAACATTTCTTAACTTAGATATGAAGGAGGAAAAACTGGACAAGAAAAAAACTGTCCTCTGCACAGCAACAAAGGCCAACCCCAACCGTAATTTTCATTTTTTGTTTTGCTCAACTCTAAACTAGAAATTAAAGTCAGAAGCCAACCTCCCACTCCCACTCCTCCGCACGCAGACCTCAACTTTCGGGGGCTCCAGTGTAACCTCCCCAGAATGAAGTCTGTCACTGGCTCCATGACTTAAAGCCAACAAAAATCATATATGATACCTATCCCAACACAAAACAAACATAAAAAAGACATCTCTCACACAGACTGCTGTGTGTGTCCTATGAAACCTGCCCTCTTCAGACTGCTGCTGTCAAAGCAGTACTACTGCAAAGCTGACAGCTGGCATATGCAAAAAAAAAAAAAAAAAAAAAAAAAAAAAAACATTTGGCTAACCTGCACAACACAGGCACATGATGTATTTTTAAGATGTAAATGATTGGAACACAAACTTGCAAATGTGTGTGTTTGTTTGTTTTAACACAAAAAGGATAGTGGATTTGCATAACTGTGACAGCTAGTTTCTGTTTTGCCTCACAAAATATGCTCACTTAGCATTATGCTGGCTGCTACATCTGTAGACTCATAGCATCTCAGTCATGGATTGATGTTGAAACAACTCTCCACATCTGAAATATCTGTCTTAATCTCAATACTCTTTGAACTGTTCACTATTTCACAGCATTACATTACATCAAAGCCTCCAGCAGAGGGAGCCTGTATATAACGAGTTTAGCTCTCACAAGCACATTCACGAAGCTATTACATTTATTTTACGTGCATTTTTAAAAATGGGCTTCTTTTTTCCCAAAGCATATACAAGTGTTTTTTACTGTATGCTACAGTATTTCAAGTCTTGTGAATACACTCCACACAAAATGTAGTGTATTCATCTGAAGAAATAGATGACAATTTTAATAATTATTGCTGGAAAAACTTTCTATCCAGTGAAGTATCCTACAAAGCCCCTAAAGGGTCATGGTGATAAGATAAAATTGAGATGGGAGGAAAAATAATATTTTAATACTTTTGTGTTTTCTTGCAAAAACAGCTTTCCTAAAGAGCGTAACGCAGGAAAACTTTTTTTAACAGGTTTTTTTTTTTCTCATTAAATTTTCTAGTGTCTCATGAAGTCCAATGCAATATAGCTTCATGAAGATATTATCCAGTGGAGACGTGTGTGAGGATCTTTCATGCTTTCAGTGCACTATGACCTTGGATGTTCCCACTGACTCTAGTTGACAGATTTCTTCACAAGATGAGAGAGTCCGGATGGACTTTTATCCTCCAGAGGACAAAGGCTAATGCCAAGCTTTGTGTGAGTATGTTTGTGTCTCAGAGCCCTGCTAAAGCTTTGATCGGCCAGAACAGAGGAGACCCTTGAGGATAACAGACTGTATGTTCAGTGAAAAGCCTTTTCTTTCTGACATTCTTTGCCATTTTGCATACATCATCTACTCTTTTTACTGAGTGGGAGAGCAAAATGTCAATGTCTGAGATGGTACAAATACAAAGTCTGGATAATCAAAGTCGGTCCTAATTTGCTGTCTTGGTTTGGCATATATTATCAAACATGCCATCTGTTTGTTTCAACTGTGTACTAAACAATTAATTGTGTTTGCTACTAGCATCATATTGCTTGTAACTGGCATTAAAAGAGTAGTTCACCCAAAAATGAAAATGTTCTGAAAATGTACTCACCCTCAGACCATTCAAGATGTAGATGAGTTTGTTTACTCATCAGAAAAGATTTGGAGAAATTTAGCATTACATTACTTGCTCACCAGTGGATCCTCTGCAGTGAATGGGTGCCGTCAGAATGAGAGTACAGCTGATAAAAACATCACAATAATCCACAAGTAATCCACATGACAATTAACGTCTTGTGAAGCAAAAAGTTTTGTGTTTATAAGAAACAAATCCATTATTAAGCCTTTTTTAACTTCAAACCTTTGCTTCCAGCTAAAAATCCATAATATTGCGTTCTCCAGTGAAAAAGTTGCCTCGTCTGAATCAGGAGAGAAATATGCACAGATCAAGCACAATGTGTGAGTGGATTTTAATGTGAGAGGACAACTGGGGATGGACTTAAAATACCTTAATGATGGATTTGTTTTGTAGAAACGCAGCTTTTTGCTTTACAAGACTTTAAATGATGGACTGAGTCATGTGGATTACTTGTGGATTATTGTGATGTTTTTATCTGCTGCATTTATATTTTCTTAACAAAAAGAATGTTTTCTTCTATGCTCCAAATGAGTATTTGCTTCTGTCTGCGGGAGTGTGAGAAAATGCCCAGTCAGATGACCACAGCATCAGCTGACCGCTGCAGGACAATGACATCAACTTCTAGACAGACATGTGATGGCCAGGCCACAATTCCTGGCACATTTTTTCATTTTCCACAATGGAAATAACCTGTCTTATATTTATTAGTAAAAAATACATTTGAAGCTGGCCATCTAAAGTATATCCATCTCTTGTGCACAAAGGCCTTTTTTTTGTTGAAGACTGATGCTTTAGCAACCTGTAGGTCCTCTTTTCATTCATTATGGCCTGGTGGGGCAAAGACATATGGGGCTTACAATGTGCTCATGTGAAGACTGATGCTTTAGAGGGCCTGTAGGTCCTGTTGGAGTAGATTCATTATGGCCTTGAGTGGGGCAAAGATATTCAAAAAGGTCTCCTTTCATTCATATTGTATACTACATACTTCAAGTGTTGTATACTACAAACACTGATTTGCTTGATTGACTTAATGGCTGCTACTAAATAAATGTCTATTCTGCAATACTTACCAATGAATTTTCACAATCTGATCATCGCTGAGGCAAACTGTCACATGACGGTTATACTGTATATATATATATATAAAAATGTATTTATCTATTTTAATTTTAATATTTATTTTAACATTTATAACACATTTTTCTGAACTTTTATCTATCTGGGGTTCCCCTAAACCTTTACCAAACTTGTCACCCACTACATCCCCATAACAATTTTATCTATCTGGGGTTCCCCTACATCCCCATTTGAAAACCTCTGGTCCAAGAGCCCCAATTTCACTCTAATTTTGACTAAATGTGTCACTCAGTCTTGCTTTTGAACAGCACTGTGGGTGTGTTATGGCACACAAATATACTCTTATGCATTTTCTCGTGTCATACGTGACTGCTCAGATCTGTCATGTAACAGCAATATCAACAAAAACACGTCTCGAACCATCTCACACTCATCCTAGTGCCCTTACTGCAGAGATAAGCACACACATGCACAAATGCACACACACAAAGGGCCCCTGAAAATAATCACTGTGGAGGACCTTATAAAGCGAGCAAAGCACACACACATACGAGATCGCACATAGAGCTGTTGTTCAGCCTGGGGTTCAGAGCACCCAGTGTCCCATCTGGCAGGAAGCACTCTGCATTCTCAGCGACGTGCCTTGAGTGGACAAATCATGCTGATTGTGTGGGAGAGAAACTCAGCGCTGCTTCCAAGATGAAGGCAGAGAGGGAGGCATCATGCAAAGAGACAGCCGTTCCTTCACCGTTTCTTCTCTTATGGGTTTTCATCTTTTCTTTGGCAGGTAAGACAACATCATGACTTTTCTACAGTGCATGTTGAGGGAAAACTTTCTAAAGAAGAGGAAGAAAAAGTGTACACCGTTGTCAGTTTCACTTTTCAGTGTGAGTTTTGTTTGTGGGTGGCTGGATGATACATATCACAAATGGAGCGATCAGTCAAGTGAATTAATTAGGGCACTTGATGAAACTAAACTTTTGAAATGCTTTAAAACGTGTTCTGTTTTATTAGAAATACTGTCTTTTTAATAGGAATTTAATAGTAAAGAAGTTAAAAGGCAAATGGAATGATTATATAACACAAACCTTAAAAAATGCACATTGCAAAATTTACTTGTATATATAAATAATCACACCACAGACCAGTTTTTTTGCATTTTGGCAAAAAATAAATAAATAAATAAATAAAACATTCATGCTGGCTTTCATTTCCACCCATGCATTAGATTTATTTTAAAGGCCCCACTTGTGCAAAAAAGCTCAAAAAATTTCAGAACAATCACTACGGCATGAGTGAGCTGGCATTAGCTTGATGACGTCACATTTTCTAAAAATCATGTATAGATGTGCCAAGGACATGTCCTAACTAAAGCCTAGTCTTCGTCAGGGACCTGTGATTAGCAGAATCACTGGGCCCCACTGTCTACATCCCCCATCCACAAAAGAGCATGTCTCTTGCACAGCTGCCCCTGATTGGATGAGAGCGAGCCTACAATCCAGACCTTTGTTAGCTCATCCTGGCAAGACCTCAACAGTGAGAACTGTTGCCACAGCGATTGAGCCATGCCACGCTGACTCGAACTGCCCTGGCAAAGCGGGCAAGGACATGTTGGTTCACTCAGGAGCAATAAACGCAAAGCTGTTTACCAGCAGGTGTCTCGCTGGAGAGTTCAGGCAATGTGCATGTAGTTCACACTGCAAAATAGGCTGAAAATCTATCTATCTATCTATCTATCTATCTATCTATCTATCTATCTATCTATCTATCTATCTATCTATCTATCTATCTATCTATCTATCTATCTATCTATCTATCTATCTATCTATGTAATAATTTCTAATTCATTTAAAATAGATTATAATATTTAATATTTAATCATTTATGTTAGATAATGGAACACAAGCATCTTACAGTCAAGGGTCTCTCTTTATACTATAATTATATCTATCATCCATCCAACCATCCATCCATCTATCTAGTAAAAATATAACATTGAGGTAAGTTGATGGTGTTTTATTTAATTTAAATTAAATATTTTAATTCATAGAGTTATTATTTGATGTTTTAAATGTCTTAATTGCAGACTGAATCTTCTTGAAAATAACACTTTGAATTTAGTTGGAAAAGTGCCTTTTGAGTGCATTTTACTTTGAAACACTATAGTAATTCTGTATAGTTTTAAGAATGTAATTAATAAAGCTTGCTTAAATCAAATTTATATGTATTCATTTGTCAGAAATTTTTATCCAAAGCCACTTACAGTACATTCAAGGTATTTTGGCAGGTAAACAAGATGTCACACTTTTCACTCCAGTCAGCAAATTCTAATTTGTACAGAATCATGAAAAGCTATACAAATAAACTTGAATTGAAAAAATTGAACTGATTATTGTTTTGGGGTTTACTATATCTTTTCTTTTTTTTCTTACTGCTCAGGCTCATTTAACACATATTGACCTTTTGTGACAACATGTCCCAACTGCTGGAGAGCCACTTTTGCGAATGTATTTTCTTTATGTATTTAGGTGTATGTGGGGTGAACATCAGCTGTCCATCTCCTCTAGTGCGAGGTACACTAGGAGGCTCAGCCCTTCTCTCTGTGTCCTACACCAGCACCAGTTCTGACCAGCCCGTTATTAAGTGGCAGCTGAAGCGAGACAAACATGTCACTGTGGTCCAGTCCATTGGTACAGACATAATTGGGAACCTAAGACCTGAGTACCGCGGCCGAATCCTCCTGTATGAGAACGGCTCTCTGCTCCTGCATCACCTGCTGCTGTCAGACGAGGGTGCATATGAGGTGGAGATCTCCATTACTGATGATACCTTCACTGGGGAGCGATACGTCAACCTCACCGTGGATGGTAAGACAGACATAGACATTTCATTTATGTCACAAGCAACTTTCCTTATCCATGTTATCTGGTTCTATCGCAGTTCCAGTGTCCAGGCCTTTTGTCCACATTGCAGCCTCATCCGTCCTAGAGCTGACTGAGCTCTTCATACTCAACTGCACTCACGAGAGTGGCACCAAACCTACCTATAGCTGGCTGAAGGGCGGGAAATCTTTAACCAATGACTCGCATCTGCTCCTGTCACATGACCAGAAGGTCCTGACCATCTCCCGTGTTGTGATGTCAGATGACGACGTCTACAGCTGTAGGGTGGAGAACCCCATCAGCAGTATGAAGAGCCTGCCTGTCAAACTCACTGTTTACAGTAGGTGTTGAGACTCCACTGTCACCTTCATCAGTGAACTATGACCTGAAATGTTACATCATATATTGCTGTTTTATAATAGATAAGAACACGAACAAACTGGAAAGCAAAAATAACCATAAGATTCCATTCAGATTTACATTCATGCATGTTTATCCAAAGTAACTTACATTGCATTCAGTGCACACATTTACATTTGATCAGTTATTGCTTTCTCCGGGAATCAAACCCATGACCTTGTCATTGCTAAAGCCATGTATTGTTTGAGCTACAGGAAAGCCTTGATACCATATTTACCCCTATATGGGCATATTAGTACTGTAATGTTACATTTTAGTGCCTTGTGAAAGGGTACTGCCCCATTGATAGCTTTTCTACCTTTTTTTCTGACAATATATTTAAAAAATGACATAAATAAATAGAGGCATTTGAGTGTAGAATGGTATAAAATAATGTAAATATTGTACTTTACATTTTGAATACAAATTATACTTCAAAATCATGTATCCCGGCTTTAAGCATTTCAATGGATATTCACACCCAAAAAAGTAGAAATTATATCATTTAATCATCTTCATGTTGTTTCAGAAATTTTTTGTGCAACATAAAGGAAATATTTTATGTAGCTATTTTGTATTGAACAATAGTTCATTTTAAAAAACACAATAAAAGTGTCCATATGAATTGTGCACTATTCCAAATCTTCTTTCCAGTGCAGTGTTGTTGTTGTTAACTAAAACTATTAGAAATGAATAAAGCTGAAATAAAATAAAGTAGAACTAAAAACCTAAAATAATAAATGTTGCCTTGCAACTAACTTAAACATAAATAAAAAAAACACCGAAGTACTAAAAATGTATTACATCTTCATAGAAATATAAAAAAAAAACACACATAACAAAATTCAAATGAAAACATATAAATAAATACTACAATAGTAAAAGTCACACTGGGCACTTCTATCGTGTTTTTGAAGACTGACAGTTACAGTCACCATGAAAAAGCTGCAGATTCTTCAAAAAACTGAAAAAGAAAAAAATAGCATATGGCTTTGGAACAACATGAGTGTGAGTAAAGAATGAAAACATGTTCATTTGGGTGGTTGGAGTTTTTATGAAAATGGCGGATGAAGGAGATGTTAATGAACAAGTTTTGCTCCACTGGAGCTCAGCTGATCCTCTCGTCCATCTACTTCTTCACTTGCACACATTTCTGTCAGAACACTGAGCCCAGCAGGGTCCTGCATTCCTTCTGCACAGTCTACCCTTTAAAAAAAGCCCCAAGCAGCCCCATTCATTCTTGCACTTATATTCCTGGCAACCTGTGCAATCAATCTTCCATTTAAGGTCTCCTTAATTTAGACCTTGTCTACAGAGTACTTTGGTCTTTCAGAGCAGTTTGTTTTGTGGAGAGGAATGATGTACTATGTCACCCTGTATTATTCTTTTAAATTTTGCAGGACGGAGTTCTCTCTATATCATCCTCTCCATGGGAGGCATTTTCTTACTCATCACCTTGGTGACTGTGTGTGCCTGTTGGAAACCCTCCAAAAAGTACCAGCTCTATTGTCCTTATCCATTCTCTTTGATAGATAGGTCTAAAGCAAGCCACAATAAATCTCACCAGTTTGCACTGTTCTTGTAAGAAAAGTCTTTGTGCTTCAAATGTTAGGAGGTCAAAGTTCCACAGATCAGATGAAAAACAAAGACCAAACCAACAGATTAAACTCGAAAGAATCTCATCTTTTACGCATTTAGGCTTCTGTTTGTACACCAAATGAATATGATACTGTATTTCATATTTCTATCACAGTCAGTTGCTAACCAAAAATATGTCATTGTTCTATCTACAGAAAAAGGCAAGAGCTTGCCGGACAGAGCAGACAAAATGTAGCAGAGCAGAGCAACAGCAATCATGAGGGTAATGCAAATCATGTTGTTCATTGTTGTAGAATCACTCAAGATAAATTTCTGTCTTCTCTTAAACCAAAAACATTTTAAAGATGCACCCTCATTAATATATATGTATATATATATATATATATATATATATATATATATATATATATATATATATATATATATATATATATATATATATATATATATATATATATAGTTAGTATATTTATAATTAGTTAGTTCACATAGGCATAATGTCTAATATATATATTATTATATATATTTTATACACTGATATTGTGCCTGCTAGAAATTACCATATATATATATAACCGTCGGATACCCAGGTGGACTATATGTCCTCAAGGCAAACGGTAATTTTATTTGATATTATTAGTTGATATTGTGCCTGCTAGAAATTACCAGAACCGTTGGACTTATGTCCTTATTATTATTATTTATTATTTATTATTATTGTTATTATAATTATATTGCATTATTATTATTTTCAGGATTTCCCTGAGGGAACAGATGAGTCTTCCTGTAATTATATCAACACTATTGATCCCCTCAGCCCATCTTGTTATTCAAGCATGGCTCCACCTTCTGCACACTCTCCAGATGCTTATATGCATTCAGGAAGAAGATACCCCGCTACCCCTATTCCCTCTCCTCCATCAACCCCTCA
Source organism: Cyprinus carpio (assembly GCF_018340385.1). Taxonomy (NCBI): domain Eukaryota; kingdom Metazoa; phylum Chordata; class Actinopteri; order Cypriniformes; family Cyprinidae; genus Cyprinus; species Cyprinus carpio. The sequence continues at coordinate 14,680,058 of NC_056586.1, forward strand.
TCCAACTCTCATTCCACCCCTCTCCTGTCCACCACACATGGGCAGCTTAACACGCAAACCCCACCCTCCAAGACTAAGCCCCTCCCCTCCACATGCAGAACAACTTCTGATTGAACCAGAAAATAATATGCACCACCACAGCCTCCCGCGATGAGCAAGAGAGTTCGGATGTAAAATGTCCAGGATCATCAGATTATGAGTCTATGTATGTTGGTATGATAATTTTAAATTAGTGATTTTATATTTGTTATCTTATGGAAATAATATGAGAATGAGTTGGGTATTTTATGCTTTCCAAAAGCTATAGGTGAATGAATGGTGTACAAAACCAAAACTTGTAGCTGAAAAGAAAGAATCTAATTTACCAGAGGAGTACATGGATGTACAGTATGTTTAATTGTTATTGTATACTAACAGATATTTTTTTTTAAATCTGATTTAGCCAATATGATACTGTTAATTTCATCTATATTGAGCATTATTGGGATCTGTTAGGATATTCTGTAATAGTGTTACTTTACGTGAGTATTAAAATGATTTTATTATTTTTGTTTAAATAATATGACTTGCATTCTGAATATTTAAAAAAGACATAAAGACACCAGCCTCTATGTACACAATTGACAACTTACAACTTTTAACCACCAGAGGCTCCCACATCATTATCAATCAATAAAACATCTGTGACAATTCAAAAAGCTGGATCACAAACACCCAAACAGTGTTAACAACTCTTCAGCTTCACTCTCCTTCCCTTTGTCTGTAGAACAATAGAAATATGTTTAATTATGTTTTAATAAATGAGTCACTTCAACTTGATTTACAGAGTAAATAAATTATAGCATTTTCCCCCTCTTTAGAAGGTTTTATCCGAAGTTTTTGTTCCTTAAAAGAGCATGTTAAAATAAACTACATCATATATAAATCTTAATATTTACTCTAAATATTCGACATCAGATAAATGGCATGAGCAAAGCTTGTTTTTTTAGTCCTGTCAGAAGAACATGGAGTATGATGAGAGTCAGACAGCAAGACCAATGTGTTGTTTAACTTAACTGTCCAGCATTAGATGAACAGGTGAACTTGTGAATTCGGATTGGTAGGCCTATAGTTTTCATGAAAGCTGCAGGCTAAGATCTATATTTAGAAAACAATTAGATTAGCAATTAAGTTTTTTTATTTATATAAAAAAATATATATATTTATTGTTTTTACATGTTTTATGGGGGTGAAAGGCTATAAAAGTAAAGCCGTCGCTCATAAACAAAATATTACAGACTATATTTATTGGTCAAGACTAAGGTTGCACATTAACTGTGGTGGCTGGTTTTGGTGACATTCTATAAAATGGTGAACGTTATATCTTTTATTTTGCTGACACCAAACACGTGCATTTAATTTACATTAGGGCATTGTACATTGGCTCTTGCATTCATTTAAATAGACATTGTTCACATTGTTTGTAAACTTAAAATATAATAAGGTCAAATATAATGTAAAGCCTATCTGCTTTATATGAAGGAACAGTGGTGTTAAAAGTCATTCCATGTTGAAAGCATGTGTGATATTTTGGAAACAATCTATGTTTGTAATGTAGTGTACTGTGTTAATATTGTAACTATTGTAATGTATTAATCTGTTGAGCATGTCTAACTCGCTTTTAGACAACAACAGTAGTCACACTGTCTGACATTAGATGTGTCATCAGTCAACCAATCAGATGTCAGGCATCATAAAGACTTTCTTTTAACAATAAATATGTTTTGAAAAACATAACGAAACAGGAAATATATAGCTCTTAGTCCATAAATAGCTCATTCACATTGTTTTCAAATTCATGAGGATGAGTAGGGTGCAGCAGTGATGTTTTGAGATAGCAAGCTGAAGATAATGTTAATAATGCTGTTATCTGAATTATATGCAAACAAAGCACTTTACTGCATTATTTAAATGATTGACATTAGGTTTGATTTAGCCTACACTCAAGGGTCAGCAGTTCTATCACTCTTCTTTGCCTATGAACACTAGTACTTGACGTGGTGAAAAGTGTTGTGTGTAAGTGGTGATTATGCAGAATGGTTGCAATCAAGGCTCATGGGAACATTTTGGAGTAGATACTCTAATCAGTCCAGAAAACCCCAAATCAGAATGTCTGTTTCTAAATGCAGTAGTATTAAAAAAAAAAAATTCCACTCACTCTAACCTTTTCTATACTGAGTAAAGAATATTGCGAAATGATGTGTTGGACTGACTTCAACATCATTAGGCAGCTGGTCTTTGGAGGTAAAAACTTAGTTTTTTTTTCTTTTCTGTTTTTCAATTATCAGCCGTTCGGCATATTTTGTGTGGATTTTGAAGTCAATACAGTGTGGTTGCTTTTCTTGTCTTAACAGGTCAGAGAAACAAAATACGAATCCTTCAAGAAGACTTTCAAGCTTCAGACACAAAGAGTGGGTGAAACATTAAGGATGCTGAAAATCGAAAGGAAAAGATGAAAGGACCCTAATGGAGGAGTTTTCCATTTTCCTACCCAGATCTGGCCTGGACACACATCCATAAACTGAACAACCATAAAACCTTTTATTATCAGGATAATGTCTTCCCCTTAGATCCTTTATTATTGAAATATGACCGGACTTCTCTCTTTTGTCCCGTGATTAGCAGCAAGTATATGCATTTCTGATTTCTTTCTCACCTAGTTACATAAGCTTTTAAATTCATGCTTTTGTGCAGGTCCATTGTTAAGCCACCTTTGGTGATGTTGAAAGTTAGATGTGAACTTTATTGGCCAAATGGTTTGGAAAAAATCCACATTAGCCCTATCCAGTCTTATGTTCTTATCAAAACCATGCCCTTGTGTCCCTAAAACAGCCCCTCTGGGCGGCCCAGACTACTAATCTATTTCCGCAGAGGAGTGTAGTCAATGGCACACAAGACTCTAAGAATTAAGATGTAGGAAGCTTTTCTGGCCCCTCGGGGATGAGATTAGAGAGGAAGGAGGCTCAGAACAGGTTTGCGCTTGTCTCTGCTGTTCACACTTTCATCCCTAGTTTATTCTGGCTGTTAATGATCCAGCCACATATGCCAGCAATAATAATGTTTGTGATCCAACGTTTTTGTGAGTGGTTGTACTAACCATTGTCCTTTCCTCAGCTGACCAGAACATATGTTGCTCTGAGTGGACACAGAAAACTGTTGGGCACATTACGTTGACAGAAATGTCATTGAATTCACCTACAATTACTTTCCCATAGCATCAATTTTATAGCAATTCCCATGTTTTTATGTAAATTGTGATTGTTTGCCATGAGTTTGCTTCAATGTTCTTATGGTAGTTTTCCATTAGAGATAAAACTGTGGGGTTTATTTTTCAAGTGTTCAAGTGTTGACGCTGCATATGACACATTGGTCCATCATTTTTTCAGACGTAAAAATAGACTCCAGAGTGGGCTGCTAAATCAAGCAGGATGAATGAAAGGACTAAATTAAATGATTACAACAGCAACAACAGACATCAAGGGGGTTGGGCACTTTTTCACCGTAGTAACTGTTTCCCCTGACAACAGTGGAGAGTGACAATTATATTCAGGGTCCTTCAATACACCCAGGTTTCCCTTGCTCACTTGCTCTATTTGGCTCCATTGAGCACCTGGGTCGGGTTGGAACACTGCCTGCACGCGGGGAGAACTGGGAGCTGCTGACGCTGCACAGGCAAGAGTGCTATTTTCTGACTCAAACGTTCTCTCTACAATGCTACGAATAGAACATTTCATTATGTTCAGATTAAGTTACATGGTCAGAAATAAACACGGCCTGCAGTAAGGTTCTATCTTCAAGAAAGTTTCCAAGAAAGTCTCAGGTGATACTATGTCTGGTTGTTTAGGAGCAATCAAAGAAAATTGAGTTACGCACAGATGTGCTCTATAAAGTATGCTCTGTGGGTTTGTTTGTCTTTTGAAAACACTTAACTGACTTTTAAAGAGATTATTCATCCAAAAATGTAAATTATTTTCTCATTTGCTCACCTTCTTGTTGTTCCAAACCTGGATGACTTTCTTTCTTCTGTGGAACACAAAAAAAAAGATATTTTGAATAATTTTTCAACTGATTATCCATACATCGAAAGTCAGTGTTATCCTAAAACAACAATGGACACCAATGACTCATTGTATGAAAAAAAAAAAACTTTAAATTGCTTGACCCTTGTTTCAGCAAAGTGCTTTTAACCCTAGGTTATGAAACTCTGCTCTAGAGACTTGTTAGCACAATTTAAAGGGTTGTTTGTTTGGTTGACAGTACTAGACCACAAGATTAAAGACGCTAGATGTGAAAGTCTTTCTTTATGTATTTATTTGCAGAGGACATTTCATGGTGGGCCTTTCAAGAGCTGGACTTAGTGGATCTGCTCCTGGTTAGTGGTTTGAGGACAAGTGGCTCACATAGTTCATCCTGTCAGCATGGGGTCTGGCTCCTCCTCCTGTGCTCCTAAAACCATTTATTTGGATGTAGGTGGTAAAGTGCAGAAGGTGAGTGTCTCTTTTTAATGTATGTTTACCTGAATTCAAAGTCAGTTAGTGGTTAACATGAAATCATGAATTACTATTGGTGGTTGACCACACCAAGATGTATTTTTTTTTTTTTTTTTTTGAAGATCTAATATCTTGAAAGCAGGGTGTCTGATGACCGATGTAATGCAGACATCTTAATGAGTGAGTGAATTAAAGCACACAGAATTGCTTAAATTAGGCCTAAATGAATGCATTTTAAAGAAAAATACTGAAACACAATTATTATCCATTGACAAACAAAATATGGGCCTGGTTGATATATCAGTTTATTACAAATATCCAAGACCTGAAATGCTGAATCAAAGTCAATAAACAAGATATTAAGCAGTTTCTCATAGCACTAGTAAGTCTGTCAAGAGGAGTGCTGGGAGATCAGCGTGGGGAGTTTCATGAATTTGTACAGTATGAAAAGCTTATATGGCAGAATATGCACGTGTCAGATTCAGCAATTCATCTCGAAGCGTACACAACTTCCTAAGAGCTGAGAGGCAAAGTGTACATTGAGAGCATTAAGAGTGGCATATGTTTACTGTAGTACAGGATCTATTGGCAATCTGAGCCTGTATACCACAGCTGCCTCTTTCACCTTTGTTATTCTCTATTTTAATGGTTTTAATTAATAAACTAATTCAATTGAATAATTAAATTTATTTGAACATAACATTTACAACAAACCTTTTAATTACTGTATGTGTGTGTGTGTGTGTGTGTGTGTGTGTGTGTGTGTGTGTGTGTGTGTGTGTGTGTGTGTGTGTGTGTGTGTGTGTATACAGTACCCTTCAAAAGTTTGTGGTGGGTAAGATTTTTTTGGAAAAAGTCTCAAGGCTGCATTTGTTTGAAAAAAAATAAGGTTGTGAAATAGTATCACAATTTATGATAACTGTATTCTGTTTAGTATATTTCAATTATTTATTTCTGATGGCAAAACTGAAATCTCAGAAGCTATTAATCCAGTCTTCAGTGTCACAGTAAAACAGTGTCAAAATAAAACAGACAAATGAGATGACACTGTGAATATGTGGATAGCAAAGCTGAAGTATTTGATGTTTGAACTTGAGGCTCTGACTTGCGATTGCAATGTGAGTAAAGTGTGTGAGACATCTGTTTTAAAGCTCTAGAGGAGACAGACTACTAAATTCTTCTTGGCATGAAAAGAATCAGAGAAGCCTAAGTTTCCATTTTAATCTAATTTCTGCTTAGAAACAATTGAGATGTTAAAGGGATTTTTCTGCTGGGATCAAAATCATTTATTTATCACTGTTATTTTTCAGTGCTTTAAAATCCCCCAACATTTTCAATGATATTTCAAGATAGTACTTGTATTTGAAGTTATGTGTTTGAGTTGCGTTGCAGTGTTATAGCACAGTAGCATGAGATTATCGTTTTCGCATTGATGTACAAGAATGACGACAAATACATACATAATACAGATAACACACTTATTTGTCCTGCTCAGGTGCTTTTCAGTCGTCATTGCAGCCCATGTGATATCAAGGAACTGCTCTGTTCCTCCTCCAACATCCCTAGGTCTGTATATCACTGATATCACCACTAATCAGTACCTCAATTCATTTTGCAAACCTGAAGTGGTTGAGAATGAAGTTCTCTGTAGTGTACAGTCATAACTAATCCATCAAATTTTGCTTTTTATATCTTCTGTCCATAGGAACACTGCCATATTGATGGTGGACCCTGAAGGTGCACTTGTGTCCATTGATCCCACGATGCCCACCAACACCCCCAAGTAAAACGCAGCCTGGGCCTTGTTGTTTGTATAAGCAATTATGTTAATTTTCAGTTTGATCTGTCAGTTAACGATCGAATTTTGTCCTTTTAGCTCCCTGTACAAAGTCATTCCTTTGTCTTTGTTAAACATTGTTTTGTATTTCAAGCCAAGAGTTGTTCTGCCGTGATTTATAGCCTGTGTATTTAAGTCCACAGAAAAGGAAGATATGTTTCAGAATGTGCTCTCACAGGTAGCAGAGCAGTTCAGCAGGTAATGGACGTGGTTGTTTTCTCATGGACTGAAGATGAATCTTTAATGGTTCTGTACTAAAACCAGGCAAATGTGTTTTTCCTTCACTCTAGAGCATTCAGGATCAATGAACTGAAAACAGAAGTGACCAACAGACTGGCTATGCTGGAGAAGAGAGTAGAACGTATGTACTATAATGACAATGTTTGACTGCGTTCTTGTTGTTACCTGGTTTTATTGTTGCTCAGACTTAGAGAAGTACACTACAAGACTCACAAGAATCTAAACAGACTTTAAAACACTAAGAATCATTCACTTGCTGACTTTGTAAATGGTTGCAGAGGAAAAACTGGCCATCATACTCTAAATCGAGTGAGCATCACATTATCATACTGCACTTTTAAGTCATTCTGAACACAACAAACTCGCGCAGAAACATGCACAGCGTTGCTAGGAGATGCATGGCCAAGGAAAACAATACGTGTTCTAAAATCTGCCCAAAACATCAAACATGTTTGATAACCTCCGACTGGATGGAATCATAGTCTGAAGCTAAGAAAAAAACATAGTCTGTGCCCATCATACACTATATAATTTTCTGTCATATCTGTCAACTTTGACTGCCTAACATCTGTAGACCGGCTCTAGCTTTTGGCAAACAGCTCATACAGACTGTAAATCAGAGCAAACATCTAAGCAGAATTTGTGTAGTGTATTCTGGCCTTTATGGATTTAAACTAACCCAAGTATTTAACTTTGATATGGATAATAACTTGTTGAGGAAAGGTGTGATATTGATTTAAGCCTTCAAGCTTCAGGTGAAGATCCTCAGGAGAAACCTGCACCATATCTAGGGACCCAAATATTATAAAGACTAGGCTCTTTTGGCTCAGGCCACCCTAGCAACATCATAGTAACTTGATAAAGAATGTTCAGTAAACCATAGCAAGCACATAGCAACGTGATAAACACCTAGAACCTACCGCATAGCAATGCAATGAAAAACACTTATAACTCCTTAGCAAATACATAGCAACATGTTAAAAACACCTAGACACATCACAGTATCTGCCGCATAGTACTACAGTAAAAACTACTCCAAACACCTTAGAAACTGCATAGTAAAAGGACAAACACCCAGAGCACCCTAGCAACAGCACAGACATGTGATGACCACTCTTCTTACTATGATGACGTTCTATGCAGTGGAGGGGTTAAAGGTTGTGGAGATCGAAAAGTGTAAAAATGATTTGAAGAAGCTGAGAGATGAGATGATGTCCAGGGCAGAAGGAAGGTAAGTGAAAGAAAATATCTTGCAGAGAAGTCAACGCAAGCGTTACGATCTATCTGTTTATCCATCTAGAGCGGCTCTTTTTCAAACAAGAAACACAAATGTATCTAAATGACTAATCAACCACTCTCCTTTTAGAGTGAATTGTCCATGCAAATACAATTTCTCAGACGATGGAAAGAAATTAACTCCTAGATGTGACGTCCCCAGCTACCCAAAGGTGCTTTAAAGTTATATGATATGCTTTGATTGAATTATGGGCCCTGGGGGAGAACATTTTGTCTCTATTTCGTATTAATCTCTGGTAATCTTGATTTCCTCAGTATACGCTTTCTCAGGAGACCATTGAAGCACTGAAGAAACCCACGTTTGATGTTTGCCACTGGGAGCACAATGAAGTGAGTCTGACTCAGTGGAATATACAATACATTAGAGATGAAATAATACACACATGTTTTTTTTTACTGTTTATCAGATGCTGAGCTGCCTGGAGTACATGTACCATGACTTAGGCCTTGTGAAGGAGTTTAACATGAATCCAATTACTCTCAAACGCTGGCTGGTAATAAAATGAATATAATTTTAAAAATGAAAGGGTGCAAGAAAGCTGATTTCCCCTCAGTTTTCCAGGTTAACAGCTTTGATGATTCTTTTTATATGTTCTCAGCTGGGCATTCAGGAAAATTACCGTAGCAACCCGTTCCATAATTTCCGCCATTGTTTCTGCGTGAGTCAGATGATGTATGGCATGATCCACCTCTGCAACCTCCAGGTGAGAACTTTTATGTACGTAGCAATTAGCACAGCAATTACTGTGGAACAGCTAAAGTTGAAACCTGTGTGTGTGTGTGTGTGTGTGTGTGTGTGTGTGTGTGTGTGTGTGTGTGTGTGTGTGTGTGTGTGTGTGTGTGTGTGTGTGTGTGTGTGTGTGTGTGTGTGTGGCCTACAGGAAAAGCTCACCTTGACAGATCTGGGCATTTTAATGACTGCTGCCGTGTGTCACGACTTAGACCACTCTGGATACAACAACACGTATGTTCTCATAAAAACTTACAGGTGTACCCAGATATTTGCCTACACATTCGTGATGACAATTTTACAGCCCTATGTCTGTGCCGTTTATCTTAGTAATGATTCTCATGACATGACAAGATAAAGTAATGCTGTCTATATGCAGGTACCAGATCAATGCTCGCACTGAGCTGGCAGTGCGCTACAATGACATCTCGCCCCTGGAGAATCACCACTGCACTGTGGCCTTCCAGATACTCTCACTGAGTGTAATAAATTTGCAAACGTGGAGCCAGAGGCCTTTAAACAGATCCGACAGGTATAGCACAAAATATCAACTCCCATTTAAGCAATCTAGGGGGCCGTTCACACAGAATGTGTTTTTGCATTATAGTTCTGATACACAGGGTAGTGGAATAAAAAAAAAAAAAAACAACCGCGCCACCATAAGATTAGGGCTGCCATAATTTAAGATTTTTATCATGTGATTATTGCTTCCAAATTAATTTGCGATAACCATATTATTGCATATAACCGTATTATTAGAGTAAAAAAAAATGCTATCATGTCAAATTCAACTTTAACTACTAGTGTATGGAGGCAGAGAGAGTTTACCATAACTTTGCATAAGCATACAAAAACAACTTCCTGTTTATCTGTGCTTCCTGCAGACTAATGCCTCATCTTTTTTTTTTACAGAATCCAAAAAAACTCTCATATGGTAACTTTTTTTTTTAGGTGTGAAGAGAGGGTGTCTCGATTTCATATTTCATATTCTCCAAAAACATGCTGTATGAACTCCCTAAAAGGTTTTTTTTTTTTTTTTTTTGTTTTTTTTTTGCAGAAAATGTTCTTATAATTTGAAAATATGGTTTATTATATGACAATGTATTGGCAGGCTATCATAACACTGATTTTGGCCACGGACATGGCCCGGCATGGCGAGATTCTGGACTCGTTCAAGCACAAAGTGGACAATTTTGACTTTACCAATGAGGAGCATGTGACTTGTGTATGTATCATACACCCTTTCTGTCAAAATCATGTCTTAAATTAGCTAAAGATGCCAGTATATGGCATGAATTTGACAGGTAAAGATTTGCTGACAGTGTGACAAGTAAAGATTTGTCGTCATCTTATGTGTTCAGCTGAAGATGGTTCTTATCAAATGCTGTGACATTTCCAATGAAGTTTGGCCTACAGAAGTGGCAGAGCCGTGGGTGGATTGTCTGCTGGAGAAATATTTCATGCAGGTTTGCTGATTCTACATCTTGTGTTGTAATTGCTCTACAGTGACAGGTGGGTTTGTTTATCCTGTCTTGTCTTTGTTAAGAGTGATAAAGAGGAATCTGAGGGGCTTCCTGTGGCACCCTTTATGGACAGAGACAAAGTCACCAAGCCCACAGCCCAGATTGGCTTCATTAAATTTGTCCTCATCCCCATGTTTGAAACTGTCATGAAGGTAGGTGAAATAGTCAAATAGTAAAGTAATAGCTCACCCAAAAATGTCAATTCTGTCATCGTTTACTCATTCTCATGATGTTTCAAATCATGTCATGTTTTTCCTCTCAGCTCTTCCCTCAGATTGAAGAGATTATGGTGCAGCCTCTAAGAGACTCACGGGACCACTATGAGGAGCTGAAGCAAATAGATGATGCCATGACTGAGGTAAACACTTCTCAGCTCATAGTCATAGCTTTCTGAAAGATATAATATAATATAATATAATATAATATAATATAATATAATATAATATATACACACAGTGTGTTTGTGAATACAGTATATACAGTGTATATGTGTGTATGTGTATATATATATATTATATGTATATAATACACTATGGCTGAATTTATTTGACGAAAAATACAGTAAATCGATGTTGCTGTGACCAAGGTAAACACTCCTCAGTAATATTTTGATATTTTGAAAGATTATTTTTAAATAATATTTTTTTTTCTATTAAAATATACAACTCAAATGTATTTATGTGATGTCAAAGCTATTTGTCAAAGCTTCAAAGAACGTCATTTATTTGAAATATAAATCTTTATAAATGTCACTTTTAATTGTGTCCTTGGGAGAAAATAAAAAGTTATAAAAAATACAAATAAATGAAAAATATACATATTAATTTCTTTAAAAATAGACATACTGTACATATCATTGAGCCTCATTATAAAGCCCTATCTTGCTAACATAAAGGTATGTTTTTTGTTCGATGAGGCACAGAAGAAAAAAACTGAAAATATTTCATTAGGAGGGAAGAAGAAATAAGCACTGCTGTGTGCGTAATGATAATGTGTAAGTATACTTGATACATTATACACTGAGTGCAGTGTTTTGTTCTTTCCATATTCCAGAAAGCCATTCTTTTTACTCTTATGTGCTTTATGTTTTCTTTTTCCTTTACTTGCATCTTGAATGCTTTTTTTTTATTGTGAAGCATTATTGGAAGAGTGATCAAATGGCTTATGTGTTTTGATGTGTAATTTTAGGAGTCAGATTTTTGACCCATCTGCACTGTGTGGACAGAGTTGTGGCGCGAGGATCTGTGAGACGCTGGGCTGGTGTTGAAGACGATTGGTTTGAATCCACTGACTCTAAAGGGTCACCTGATTGACTCATGAAATCACGAGTCATTTCCTTTTGTCAACAGACTGCTGGGCCGGTCTGATTATTTGGTTTTGTCATCAATCAGTTATAAAGCCTTTTTGGCTGATATGGGCATATACATTTGTCACTGTGGTTTTAATCTTGTTTGGATGGGGTTTTATTCTGTTTTATAGTGTTCAATGGAAAAAATGCATTTCTATTGCATGTACGTATATGTTGTAAGTTTTGTGGTCCCAAAGCAATTAAGATACCAAATTACATCATGACGTATTTCCGTAACTAGTTCCTTTTAAAAATGTGTTTTGATGATCATAAAAGGTCAGCACAATATGATATGGTTTCTTTTGTCAACCATTTCTCTCCTGACTTCACATTTTAGGCGGTTTTGTGGTGAGCACAATACTGTAAATCAGAATATCAGCTTTTAAGGAACCCGAGAACTCCCTTTGCAGTAGTTTGATTCAGTTTCCAGCTAGATGTTGTTTCCCATTATTTATTTGGTTATTGAGGTTTTAAATCAAAGCATTTGCACTAGAACATCCACATAGATACTAATTTACACACCTTCATGACTTTTTTTCTACAGAGCACAAAAGAAAAGTGTACTTTTTGTTGTTGTTGTTGTTCTTCTTCTATTTGAGAAGTCATAATATTCACAACTTATCAGAAGTCATAACTGCTAAAGATATTCAATATTTCTACCCTGTAGCTCCATGTTCTCACCATTTTTTTCTTGTTCTCTGTATCCTATTTGCTCTGATTTACTTCTAATACTTCCTCAAAATAAGACAATAAGTTCTGTGGGAGTTCTGCCTCCTGGCTTTTCTTTTCTCCTTTTATCAACGTGGTAATAAAAGCTCTCGCCAGGAGGACACATGTGTTCGCTATTATGACAAGGTTATGCCTGTACTCATCATTTCATTCATATGTTTCACTGTCAGCGTTTGACATCTTCGCCTTAAGAGCAGCACATTTTGATGGATGGAGATCACAGCACATTTTTGCTTCGCTAAGGGCTGCGTAACTTGTTGAAACAAGACTGGGGTGCAAAGTTTCTCATGGCAAGCTATCAATTAAAGAAGATTTTAAAAGATGAGTGGAAAGTGATTTATTAATAGACTTATTTTTTAGTCACGTGATCCAAAATGTAGGTCTAAAGCACATGCACAAATTACACAGCGCTGTTTGTCTGTCATTGTTCCTGGTGCACAAACTGTAACATGTACGTCTCAACCTGTATTTTGGAGGCACACTTTTTCCATCCTGACTGGTTCTGTTTGTGCCTTTGGCTTGTTTTCATGATAAATGGCATCATTTTATAGACATTTCTTCGTCTTGTTGCCTCTATTAGATGATAAGCCTTAATTTAAGCTTTCAATTACCCATCTGCTGGCATGTCTTGCTTTGTCTCCACTCGACTATGACATATTGAGTTCACAGATTATCAAAGGCTGTTTCATCACCCACTTCAGAGAAATGAAAACATTTATTTGAATGAAAACAAGGCTCCTTCTAATTCCAATGCATTCAGGCCCACCTTTGCTCTTAGCTATATGCAAGATGCGTTTACACTTTGATTGCATAGAAGCATCGTCCTTTACATCTCTGACATGTTCCAAACATTACTTTTATCCTTCCCATACTAATTAGGAATCAACAAAACAGGGTTTAAAAGTTGTTTTGTACCCAGAAGGCACAGACTGACCCATTAAGAGGTGTTTTGTGTGTGCTGGCACCTTCAGGTTTTGTCGCCTGTGCTCCAATGCCTGTTCACAGGGTGGCAATATTTCTCTAAAGAGCTCTTTTGTGCTCTCCACTCAGACCACTGAAAGAAGAGCAATTATATGACAAAAGAAAAATTCTCAAGAGTGGAAACTAAAAACTGTAAGGAAAGTCACACCCAGATATATAAAAGCCTGGCTTTTGGTCATATAACAAACTTATTGTATTGTATAACTCTGTGCATTTCCTGCATTTAATATATTTTTGACAGATACATTTAAACTTTTTACTATCTTTTTATATTTATTGTGTTTTGTTAAATGGAAATAAACTATTTAATAAAATATGAAAATATAAAATATTCCAAATATAAAATCCTGCACCATTTCTAAGTCACTAATCAAATATGCAGTTTTGTAGATTCAGTTTTTTAAAAACACATTAAGTTAGAAGTATGTGGGTTCAGTATGATTTCTTAAACACTTTTTACTTTTAAATTCAAAAGTAACAGTAAAGACATTTCTAATGTTATTTAATTTATAATGTTCTTTTAAACTTTTCCACAATAATATTAAGCAGCACATCTGTTTTCAACACTGATAATGATAATGAAATGATTTCTTGAGCACTAAATCAGCATATTATGATCATGTGACACTAAAGACTGGAGGAATGATGCTGAAAATTCAGCTTTGCCATCAGGAATAAATTATATTTTAAAATATATTTAAATAAAAAGCTGTTTATTTAAATTGTAATAATATTTAATATTCCCGTGTTTTCAAATACATGCAACCTTGGTGAGCATAATAGACTTTTCTGACCCCAAACTTTGAAATGATAGTGTACAATATTTAAACTATTCTGGTAGTTACGGAGAGTAAGTGTGGTATCTGGTGCTCATTACTTTTGGTTTTCACAAGCACTGTCCAGAGTGAGTCTCTCTGGAAAGCAGTGCACATTATCTGTGTAAAGAACGGGTCGCTAATGTGACTCTGCTAAAATTCTCTCTCTGCCACTTATCACCATTTATCTGTCCAGCGTCTCATTTGAAGCCGTGCCTCTCAGTGAAAGGGTGTTTGAGATAAGTCCCCTGGAACGCTTTTCCAAAACAGATTAAATCTGCTTTGTGTCTGCGGTCGATGTGGTGTAAACAGTAAAGGCAAATTAAAAGTGATTTGGATTCTCTTTAAAGGACTGCTCTGTTTTGCTTTCCTTTGTTGTCATTTGTTTCCAAATCCGTCTTGCTAATTAGGGGCTTTTGCACCAACGAATCCCGTGTGATGTTTTATGATTTTCAGGGTAGTGTGGCAACAGCTGTGTCATATTTTAAAAAGCTCGACTGGGTGTTTACTGTGAAGTGACTTTCAAAGTTTATTTGTCAAATAATCAAAAAAAAATAAGAAAAAATAAAAGCAAAAATAAAAAGACATTACCTCCATTTGTAAATGACCCACCAATGAAATATAAGGGGAAAATATACGCTCATATGAAGCATAAATCATGTTAACTCAGAGTGAGTAATGGACAACACTGGAGATTTAATGACATTCCTCATCCAGACTTTATTAAACTTCAAAGCTGCAGAAGTCTCCCCTCGTACTGTATTTCCTCTTCAGATATTGTCTTTGTCTAAACACATATAGGTCTCCTCCGGTCTGTGTCTCCTTTCTGTGTTTTCTTAAAGGGGGGCCAGAGTTAAGGGTCAGTGTTCAGGCTGTCAGGGGCCTCTCCTTTAGGGGGGACGTCTAGATTTCAGTTCCCCACAGACCCATGAATCATCTTCCTCACCAATGAAATATAAGGGGAAAATATACGCTCATATTGTTTTAGATAATTATACATAAACATGCATTTACAGACCCACCAATGAAATATAAGGGGAAAATATACGCTCATATTGTTTTAGTTAATGATGCATTGACATGGGGTTTGCGGTTCAGCAAGTGAGTCAAATGATAATTCATTACTCACACTGATTCGGTGAGTTCATTCAGTGAAAAGTTTGTCAGAAGGATTCAGATCTTAAACCTTTAACTGTTAGTTTGCTAGTGTTTTTGAAGCATTCATTAAAAGAACTGCTTTATAAAAGTCTTTTGTTCCTGAATCTGGTGGGACTTCCTTATTTCAATGAAAATCACCAAAAACCTGATAATGATTCATTAAATTAACCGACTCAGAAGAGTTCATGGATTGAGACCCACTTATTTCCATAAGACCCACTCAAAATGTTAATGAAATATGGTTTATGTTAACATTTTTTTTTTTTTTTTTTTTTCTTGAAGTAATGAAGCAATGACAGGTACTTGCAGTTCAGTGAGTCATATGTTGATTTATTAGCTGCTCTGATAGAGTTCATTCAGTGAAGGATTTGTGATGGAGATTTGATTCTTAGACTAATTCATACCTCTAAATCTTGAGTTTATGAGTCTGTTGAATCATTAAAACACTTAATAATTAGTTTGGGACCAACTTGTTCCCATGTGACAGATAAGAAAATGCATAAAAAATAGGGGGAAATGCCTTTATTCTTTCATTAACACAAGTAATGACATGGAACTTTATTCAGTAAGTGAGTCACATGTTGATCCAGCTGCTCTGGCGGATTCAGTTAGTTTGTTTACTGAATGATTCATGTTGAAGATTTCAGCACACTGATTCAAACAGGTAACTCTTGTGTTTGCGAGTCTTTTGAATCATTTAAAAACCTGCTCGCTTGTTTGTGAATCTGGTGGGACCATTTTGTTCCTATGTGACAGACTACAACATTAACGAAATATGGGGGGGAAACGTATTTTATTCTCTTTACATCAAAACTTTTTACATTTTTCTTAAAGTGAGTCATACGATGATTCAGTGAGTTTGTGGTGAATTCATGGAAGGATTCAGTGGACTGATTCCTGAGTTTCTGAGTCTTTTGTATCCATAAATATAAAAACCTGCTCATTTGTTCATGAATTAGTGGCAACTCGGTTCATGAAACTTGTTCCCATGCTACTACACAGTTTGAAAACTGTTAATAATTATCAGGAGTTGTTATCTATAAATCTATTAAAAGGCACAATTGTCCAGTCCCTCTCAGACAATAAAAAGGCAAATTAAGAATGCTCTTCCTGTGAGGTTTGCGTGGCTTCAGGGGCATTCCTTAGATAAAGTCAAACCGCAATCTCCTCGACAGACAGCTTTAACAGGACACCTCACACTTTCCAGACAGTGAACACCTGCAGTGCTCATCAGGTCATTTGCAGTATAAATAGTTCAAGTGTAAAGGATACTGAAAAAACCAACTGTCCGTTTGTGAGCCAGACTCTGGATATCTGGGACATCTCACAAGATTTATCAACAACCCGACAGTTAAGACCAGACAATGTGGGGATAAATATTTTCTTTTTAAAAAAAGAGAAAAAACAACATGCCTCAGAGGAGATGGAACAGACAAGTTTCCTTGAAAAGTCTGGAAGCCTCCTCTCAGGATGGACCCAGAAAACCTCAATCTGCATGAGATCATACTGCTTATAACATCACAAATACACTCTGTGTCCATAATTTATGTCTGGAGAATCTTGAACAGCGGTCGAACATGCCTCAACCATGATTTAGTACAGCAAAGTTTATATTTTGGCAAAAATATACTTGGAGAATTGCCTTATCTCAGCCATTTGACTACTACATTTTTTTTCTTCACCCCTATCAACCTCTGCTGTGCTGTATTTTGAAGATGTTACCATTTGAAGTGACTTCAGTAGACTATTCATCAGTATATTCAAAACAACTGGGTCGAGCTGATTTGAGATGTATTTGAAATCTCAATATCATCTTAAAAACAATTGCACGTGATTCTGCAGCATTGCCTTTGCTCCGACTTCTCTTTATTCTTTTCCTGTACATTTATATTTCTTCACGCTGTGATGAAACCAGAACGTTTATTTTGCTTGCCCGTGTCCCACAAGAGTTCATAACTTTTTATTTACAAGGTTCTAAATGTTTTATATGTCTGCAACCATTGACGCTTTAATTGGTGGTTTTTTAAATAAAAGGATAAATAAAGGCTTCAATGGCATTTCATTTTGCACCAGAAGAATATTACATGAATAACCACATGCTGTATACTTCAGTTGAAATGGTCTTTCTTGTTTTTATTTAAATCTAAAAATAGGATTTGCAAAATTATTTTTTAACATGTTCCTCGGACATTCATAATCAAAATCTAGTAGCTAGATTTATTTAAGCTTTAACCCTCTGTAGTATAGCAAATTTTAATACAGAACTTTAAAAAGACTCCAAACAGAACTTTAAAAATGTAAAAGAAAAATTTTGAGTTGTCTGCAAGTGATCGGGCCGGATGTGTTTACATCTCCCAGTTCTGCATTTATCTCCAGCAGGCATCTTGATTGCAGTTTGACAGCAGATCAACAGCTCTATATGTCGGCTGTGCCTAAAGACAGAACATAGGATTGCAATTATCCACGGCTCCTCCGAACATTAGTGCTGATATTAAACCTAACACACTTTACCGATGTGCTAAAGAAGTCCCCAGATCCATTGCATCCGATCACACACCGAAAAGATTTTTATTCGACCTGTCATTATCACCTAGGCTTCAGTTTGTTCTTTATTGTCAGGTAATAAAAAATAAGTGCTGAAACAAAGAGTGTTGCAGGGTATAATCACATATGGAAAGAATGATTCGGGTTTGTGATAAATGTTTTTTTCCAACGATTTTCCAAAGAGGGATTTGCCAGGATTGTTGTTGCAACATAAAGTGGAAATACTGCATTTTTCCATGCAATTAAAACAGCGCATCTTCTCTTGCAACAATGGACAGGGTTCATGTGTCTCCAGAAGATTCAACAGCACCTGATTATGGCCCATAAGCCTACAGCATCCAAACCGCACCACTGGAAGATTTTTTCAAGAAATACATGGCAAACTGATGTGTGCTGCGATGACTTCACATGCCGCAGATGACTATTCCCTCGAACTCAGCAGGGAACTCTTATTTATGACCAGTGTGTCAGTAGATATAATCATTTACAGAACGATGTGATAGAGCGCCATGCAGCCAGATGTGTGCGCACAGGCCTGCGACAGCCAGTTCTGTAATTACAAAAAGACAAAATCTCACTCATGCTATTGTAAAAACTCCAGTCATTCCATTATGCCATTTAAATGTGGATTTTCTTTCATCTCTCATTTGAGACGTAGCTACTTCTGAGGTTCCTAATGCTTTCCTAGGATGAGCCCAAACATGTTTGTTTGTTTTGTCATCTAAAGACCCTCTTCTCGCTTCTCACCCTTTGGGAATTTCCACAAAGAAGTCCGTGTGGAAAGACAGTTTCCACTATGCAGGAGAGGAGTTAAATAATCACACTAGCCACCTGAATGCTCTCTCTTCAAACACGCTTTGGAACGTAACAGGTTTTGCTGGAACGGTCCCATCTGGAAGCCACTCATTTGGAGAGCTGGGGGAGGGGTCTGTCACGTAGGTGAACCTTTGGGATGTCCAAACACACTAATAAATTCACCACTATTTGTTTACCACAAGAGAGGGAATTTATGGGTGTCTTGCAGTTTCTTGCATAATTAGAATGTGTTGAATTTAATTAAATGTGTTTATTTCCAGCTGTTATAACAATTTTTTTAAAATAAATAAATAAATTCACATAAGTAATAATGAAAAATGTTTTATTTTATATTTATTTATTTATTTATTTGTTTATTTATATCATATAAATCTTAAAACAATACAGATTATTTCAATATTTGTACATAACATACACTACTATTAAAAATTTGGGGTCAATATGATTTTTAAATATAGTTAAATATGTTTTTTTTTTTTTTTTTAAGAACTGTGATGCATCTTTTCAGGATGCTTTGATGAACAGAAAGTTCAAAAGACCAACATTTATATGAAATAGAAACATTTTGTAGCATTATAAAAGTAATTACTGTCACTTTTGGTGAATTTAATGCATTGTTGCTGAATAAAAGTATTGATTTCTTACAAAAAATCTTACTGACTCCAAACACTTGAACAAAAGTATATCAAATTATTTTATATTATATTGTTACTCTTTTAAATTATATGTATAATATAAGATTCATTCAAAAAAGTATTAAAATAAATCTTTTATAATGTAAAATTAAAATAAATACATCAAAAAGGGTTTAATACTACACATGTAATATGTAGGTATATACAAAAAAAAAAGTTCTTTCATACATAATATATGTGTTTGTGCTTTTACAAATATATATATATATATATTAGTGCTGTCAATCGCGATTAATCACATCCAAAATAAAAGTTTTTGTTTACATAATATATGTGTTTGTGCTGTGTTTATTTATTATGTATACACACACACACACACACACACACACACACACACACACACAGCATATATTTTGAAAATATTTACATATATTTACATGTATATATATATTAGTGCTGTCAAACGATTAATTGCAATTAATCACATCCAAAATAGAAATTTTTGTTTACATAATATATGTGTGTGTACTGTGTTTATTTATTATTTACATATAAATACACACACATACAGCATACAGCACATATAATTTTGGGAATACTGAGACTTTAGCTATTACTAATCCTCAGTGCTCCTGAGCTTTTAAATCCAGTAAAAGGCCATTGGATACAGTTTCATCTGTGTTTTGAAGGCTTAACACAGTTGTCACGGTTTGCTGAAACAGGGAATGTGATGTGCATGTGCTCTGCAGATGTTGGACTCTTGGTGGAGAAAGTGGGGTGGCATTGGACATTCTTTGCCTACTCAGACCTCCCTGAGGTGTTTACTCACACACCCACATGAGAGATTCAATCCTCATTATAGTATGATAACACAATGAGAGTGGGTCTGCTAACGCTGCTTATGGTCTGGATTGAGTCCTGTTCTCCATTTGTGCTTTTACTCCAGGGGGTGAAGTGCTCTCACAGAAGCACACATGTAAGGGGATACCCTTCCATCCACCATCCACAGACCAAAGCTGTTCAGACAGATATTTCCACCATGTGAAAGTGACTAAAACTCAAATCCAACAGGCCTTTTTATATACTATAAAGAGTAACTGATATTTGAAACAGGAGAAGGATGTGTTTTTAAGAGCTGAAGAGTTGTTCAATGTGCAGCTCTTATCTCTTAATGTCGGTACTTTGTTATAAATCTTACCCCCACCAGGAAGAGGGTTTTGAGACCTAACTGTAGAATTAATAAAGTTTAAAACACAATTCAATATCTAAGGACATCCAAATGGCCTGTGCTAGAGCTATATAGTATTTTTATTTTATTTTTTATTTTATTTTTTTTGATAATCTATGCATTTTAACTTGCAAACAAACATTTTGTTAGCAAATTCTGCTTGTCAACTTTTTGAAACTTATAAGCTATAGGTAAAATAATTTAAATGGCAAACATAGATGAGGTTTTGACAAAATTGCAAGAATGACTTGCATCTGTAAGAATGGGTGGAACTTGGCTTTTTTTAATGAATTCATGGTTCTTAGAATTTCTTGTAATAAGTGTGACAGCAATTTCCAGCTGTTACTGAAATTGTGAGAAAAACATAATATTTGATAAAAGACAAAATATTAAAAACATACATATCACACATGTGTGGAAAAATAAAAAATAATTAAATTTGTATATGTATGTATGTATATATATATATATATATATATATATATATATATATATATATATATAATATACATATATATATATATATATACATTTTATGTTATTATATGTCATATGTAATATAAATATGAACAAATTAAATATTATTTGTATATTTATATAAAATACAATGCAAGATACGATTAAATACCAATACCAAAAGCATTGGCAGCCAGGTAGAAAACCTACTAGCTACTAGTGTGACTGTGCCAGCAAAAGAAATTGTTACTGTTGAAACTTTTAAAGTAATCTGATTAAAGCGTATAACACTGTTTGCTCTCAGTATGGCACTTGTTAACCTTAAACCGTCCTGAACCGGTGCAAAATCTCCTTTGTGGTGTAACTCCTCTGTGCGAGAGGTTATTTAAATAACATTATTTCAACAAAGAAATTCTGCATTAGAAATCTTAACACTCAAGCACAAGTATAACCCAAATAGCACACAAACACTCTTGCCAAGTATCATGTAATAAAACTCTTTCAGGACATTTTCTTAAGTAACACAAACATTTCTTTGTTATTGCATTGAAGTAAGAGAAAACAAGTAGCCGAATGCTTTATTTTTTTAAATAATGTTTTCTAAGTTATTATGTCATTGCAACACCTTGAGGGGAGTGTTTAGAGGAATTCAGTTTAAATGAATGCACCTGCAGACTCTTCAATCTTTACAGGCTCATTAGACAGAGTGTATCCGCTCAGAGACAGTCTGCGTGAAAACAAAGTTGTCTTTATGTGATCAGTTACCTGTTTGTCACCTGATTATAGGAGCTGTGCCTACATAGGCCCTTATAACATACATGTGCATGTGTGAGCTCTAAATCTTGGAATACTGACGAAAGCACAAAGTAAGGAATGATGATCCCAAGATGGCACAGATGACGATTACAATGAAACAAAAACAAGTGGCTAGACTCGTTGGTGCATGTTCTACTCATCGTATTTCTGTCATTGCTCTGTGTATTGAGACACACACACACACCAAATGTCTGGCACGCAACAGCACTGCTAAAGATGGGGGACAGTTTTGGGGAATTACTTTGAAACGGCAGTTTTTTTAAGTTATAAGCTACTTATAATGTTAAGCAGAATGAAGCTAACCTCCAAGTGAGAATAGTTTATAAAACAACTCCTTTATATATACACTTCATAAAATATATAAAAAATAAAAAAAAAAAAAAAAAAAAGAATACTAGCAACAAAAATATACACTTCATAAAATATATAAATACTAATATAAAAAGATATATACATACTAAATCTGTCTTTATGCCACACAGGCACTTTTGGGTGGATGAATCTCTGAATGGTTTTTAAATGAACAGATTCTTTAAAATGAATTCAAAATTAACCAAAAAAAAATAAAAAAAACAATAATGACCCTTATTAACATGAATAAAAAAATTTTCTAAGAAAAAAAGTGCAAACATTTTTCCATCACAGATTTAACAACGAGTTAAAGCTGGTCACATGGATTCCCTATATTAACCAAAAGAAAGCTGCTTGGTTTGTAAGTGACCTCTGTGTGAGTGGTATTTCATACACTGACAATAGACAATGGACTTTTTTGCCTGCAAAATTCCACAAATGTGACAAAGTTTTAGTAGTTCATCCAAAAATGAAAATTCAATTCCTAACCTGTATGAGTCTGTTTCTTCTGTTGAACACAAAATATATTTGGAAGAACCAAACAGTCGCTGGTAGCCATTGACTTCCAGTACTTTTTTCCCATACTATGGAAGTCAATGGCTACCAGCGACTGTTCGTTAACCAACATTCTTTAAAATAGCTTCTTTTGTGTTAAACAGAAGAAACAAACTCATACAGCTTTGAAACAACTTGAGGGTGAGTAAATGATGACAGAATTTTCATTTCTGTGTATACCATCCCTTTAATAGTGTTGTTCGTTTTACTCCCAGTGCTGGATGGGAAGATTCATCCATGTTTGACTAGTAGATATGATATCCACATCATACCATATGTGTAAGCACATTACATAAGTCACAATTAATGTGATGAATCATACTAAAAGAATTTTAATAATATATGACAGAAGTTGAACGAGACACATTTTAGTGCTGTTTTTCAATATCATTTTTCCATGCATAGCGGTACCAACGTACCCAGTGAACAAGAAGTGTCAAATGCCCACTCTTTGTCCAACCATTGACAAATGACTCCACACTTTTGTATATTTTAGTAGTTTAAAAGATCAGAAAAGGCTTGAAAAAATGGCCTGTTCCAGTGTAGTGCTGTGTTTGTGTGTGTGTATATGCATCTGATAGCTAAATTACTGAATCCTTGTTAATGATTTACATAATTTATACACTGTAACTTAACGAGGATGCCAAACGGCACTTTGTACTACAAAACTTGGAAAGACTGTAGATGCATTATTTCCAGAGAAACATTTATGCAATGTAAGAAAATATTGTTTAACTGTCAAAAATTTGAATACATTTACATTCCCACTAAATACATTTTACATTACATTTAAAATAGACAATGTGTATCATACAGTATTTAGCCTACTATACTGCAAAATGATGCAAACATACAAAACAAAGTAAAGGAACAGCTGGTCAAAGTCATAAGATCTGCCCTCTCTGTCTCTTTTCTCCTCCTCCAAAGCTGTAAATGCTTTAGTTTAGCCAGTCACAAAAGGCTATGTTTACCTGAACTTCACTCCAATCTATCACCTGTATTGACCAGTGTCCTGACCCAGCTGAGAGTGTTTACTCAAGCCAGTGTCTGTCTGTCTGTCTGTTTGCTTTCTCCTCCAGTGAAGCTCTCCAGCACAGGTGCCCAGTGGTGATGTGATCTCTGAGGAGGTCACATACTTGGGCCACCCAGCAAGAAACACATCACCTGGAAACGAGCTCTGATGAGCCACAGCTGGAGGATCTTCTTCTGAAGAGGCAATTCACTGTGTAATATGCCACTTCTAGCATCATAAATACTTTCAGGTCTGGTGTTTGGAAATCATTACTCAAATATTGTTAAAGATCCATTTCAGATAGTAATGAAATTTCTTAAAGTTGGCATAAAATAAAAATTCTATGTAGACTTAGGACATGTGCAGGTCTTCTCCAAGATGAATGTTTACTGGACAGAAGCGACTTCATTATTTGATTTTCTAAACATAATTTTTTTTAGAAAAATTTAGAACATATAAAAATATTATATGTTTGCCCACTAATGAAAACTACAAAACTAAGCATTTAAATATCATCTTTCTTAGACATATTATTGGAACAACTGATATTTATATGTATTTGTAAGTAGTTATAAATATCTCATTGTTTTCCATTTTCATTTCATCTTACTTTTTTGTCCAAATGACAACAGCTGCACCAACTTGCATATTTTGGGCTTTGAATAAAATTTAGGCATTTTTTTTTTCTCCTTGAGTGTGAGCTCCATATTATTACTAGGCCTATATCATATATGAGCCATAAAAGCCTGATGTATAAAACATTATACAATACATAAAACACAAATGCAATTTTTAGATAGAATTATTTTGACTAAAGGTTACATATAGGCTATATATGAAAAATTGTATTTATTTATTTTTTCTTTCTGACAGTTATTTCATATGTCAGGCTTTACAGTATTAAAATGCTACACTTTATCGTATCCTAAATAAACGCAAATTAAACACTTTTAAACATGTTTTTTTTTTTTTTTCACTCCTGTGGTATGATTTCCGTAGTTTAATAATGATTACTATTTTTATGGCTGATTTTCATATTTAAAGTCTGGAAATATATTTTCTGCTTTGTTAATTAATATGATATCAGTCACCTACATTATACAAAGAGTTAGTGCTAGAAATGTATCTGAGGAGTTGAGTGTTAATCAGACTGTTATTTGAGAGGCGCTATGCCTTTAAGAGTTTCCGAGCGCTGCCTGCTTGAATCAATATAATAACACAAATGCTGCACTTTGGATATTGAAGGAAGTGACGAATCCACAATAGTAGGAGAGAGAGAGAGAGAGTGGGGGGAAAAACTCCAGTGGAGAAAAACAGAAAGTAAGATTGGAGTCAGCGTGAAGCGCACTGTACTGAATGAACGCGAGTCGGCAGAAGCTCCCGAATCAAAGCTTCCTCAATGAGAGGCGCGAGACTAGTGCAAACACCAGATTGATACGTGCGTGACGCGGCTCTCCTAAATGTTTATTTACCAAACGTGAAAAGTCTCTAGACCTGTTTTAAAAGACTTTCTGAATTCTTTTGTATATCCAGCTTCCAAAAAATATGGATGAAGTTGTGAAAGTGGAGCCGCTGTGATGTTTTGAGGAGATCTATGTGAAGAGTCTTGTGGAATGAGTCGAAGCGCACAGTTATTCCGGTGGATTGTCCTTCTGAGCTCGCACTTTGAGATTTAGGATTATCTGGTATGTTTGCGAGGTGGATTTCACCGGGTTCAGTTCGGTTAACTGTTTTGCTCTGGCTGTTCACGGTGTCAGTAACTCTCGGGTCTGCTTCTGAGCTGAAGGTGAGGGTTCGTTTGGCCGATGGACAGATCACAGATGAACTTCTGGAGGCGGACAGTGAGAAAGACTCCATCACTGTGGAGTTTAAACAGGGAGATGGGACTCTTATAACTTTTGTAGCCGATTTCAAACAGGTAAGTTGAAAATTGTATGGCCATGATGAATATTTGTGGTTGTTTAATCTGATTGTCACATGATGTCACAGAAGTTGAAGTTGCAATATATTTCTTGATATTTTTTAAAAAATTATTATTTGTCGATTAGTCTGGATGTCATTTCATGCATTTCATTTCTACAGTTTTACACTTAAACCGTTTTAAAGTGTTATTGCATTTCATATAAAGAAACATCTGAAGGACAGATGCTCCATTACTTTCAGAGTATTTATTCTGCATATAACTGAATTATCTTAAAACACTCTTAAATGAAAAGTTATGAATGTATTTTAGAATTTAACAAAACTTTTGCACTTTTTTACATACAGTTGCATTTATATTTATTTGGTTGACTGGCACTGTATTATACTTCATTGCTCTGTTACTTTCAGACAAACTTGGCAAACAAAATATGCAATATAAATTTAGCATATTCTGCATTTTAGGATTATATTAAATGATCTTAAAATGAAATGAAGAATCGGAAGTTGTAAAAGTGAGTTTCATAAAACTTTTGCTTTTTTTATTTTTTATTACATTTAATTATTTACTTGGCTGATACTGTAATCCAAAGCAAAGTACAATTCATTCGACATATGTTCTCAAAACCCATGAGATTTGGATGATTTTACCTACATTTTAGCTCTACTAAATAATTTTTTTCATTTACCAGATCATCTACAGTAATAAATCCTCAAATATTGGTGATTAAACTTGTCATTTGAGAAGTGGTTACTTTTGTTTCCTTATACCATTATAATCAGTGTATTTGAGTTAAATCAACAACATTAGCGCTGAACTTCTGACCTGAGGTCAGATTCTTTCACTGGTGATCATACCATCAGGATTAGCAGCGGCACTGTCACTGCCCTCATCCAGCTCGGTTCAGTCACGTCAGCAGCCCTCTGCTCTCTCGCGTCCCCTGATCCTGCATAGACATGGTCAGTGTGGGGGTTTGGATCACATTTGGGAAGGCTGGAACCTTTCCTTTCCTCTTTTTATCGGTTCCACTTGCAAGCCTGTCTCCATTCTTCTCACATGTGTTTCTCATTCTTGAGTTTCCCCTGTATCTCAGGGATTTATGGAAAGTTGAATTAACGATGACTTCCAGCTGGATTTACTGCATGCTGCACTGGAAAGGCTCTAACGGGGATGGAGGAAGACAAATATTCACTCATTAGAAATATTACTGAACAAAGTATGGTTTTGTTGGCATCTGCTTAATCAGGTGCTAAGTGAACCCTCTGGATTTGATTTCCAAAGCTGTAGTATATTTCTTTTGTTATCTTTTCTTCTCATTTCTTTTATGTAAGCATTTGATGATAGATCTGGCACAGCACAGCTCTTAATTTGTCTTTCGTTTATCAAAGTGAAAGCTGCTTGTGATTTCCTCACATCAGAAAAAACTAGTTTTCTGTTACTGTGGAATTTACATGGATGAAATGCCAACCATAGCATATTTTAGACCAGATTCAGCCAAGGATTTTTATGTGTTATTATTCTTTCTTTTTACATGGCATCATTAGTAGTACAAGGAGTACATTCAAGTATGGAGAAAGGTTTTCCTCCTCCTTAATGTAATAAATTAAACCATACCTAAACTTCACCTCCCAAACAAAAAAAAAAAAAAAGCATGTTGTTTCGTCACAGTTCAGTTCAAGTTTCAATGGAAATCAGATGAGATTGGAACATCGCGCATATATAGTAGGAAAAATGTACGTGGTTGTGCCAATTTTTTTTGCATATATTTTCATACATTTACATTTTCAAAGCATACAGTTTCATACTATAAAAACAGGTATATCTTAGTAACAAACTGGCCTTTTTCCAGTCTGTGTGGAAAAAGTATGGACCGTTTGGTCTGCTTCAGCTCTATTTCGGGGCTGCAGGAATTCCAGTAACCGATCACAATCCAGCGGTGGAAGAGATACTATGTGAGATTATGAATCTTGCATCTCTGACTCAAGCTCTTCTCTTAAACTGTTCTGTTGTTTTTCTAGTGGTATTGTGTTACTCAGCGCTCTGGCTCTGCCCATCGGCATCATAGGCAGCAGTGAAGATGAATTCATCTCAGCTTGCATCCGCTGCCAACTGAGGAGCAGAGCGGTCTGCTTTTATGCTTATCTCCCTATTGGGATATCTATGACCTGATTGGACACAGTCCAACACTCCTCTTTGCTTTGAAATGTTATCGGCACGTAACTTTTGGGCAAGCGGGAAACTTCATTATATTAGATTCAGCTTTAGGACAATCATTTACTGTTGCTTGTGGCAAGACGTGTTGCTTTGGCTCTGGTATGAGAAACTCATCACAAGTTCAGTGGCATTTTCATATTTCAGTTTGTCGTTTTGTCGCTTGTGGGAACTTGTCTGTCTTTTATGCCCAAGTTTTAGAATCAGCATGCGGTGTGTTTGGAATGGATGCTATCCAGGTGTGTGGACCTGCCCAGTCTAACCAGTTTCAAAATGTCCCACAGCGTCATGTGAGATGGATGTGACCTTAACCGCACACCTGACAGCCTTTCTCATGAAGCATTATGACACAAATGGATGTTTAAAAGATTTATGTCAAGATGAATGGCAGACTCAGACCACACCCATTGTGTAGACTTTGCTGTTTTACATTACAATAAAGGAACTAAGAAATTGCATGACTGGTCAAGTATAAATATTGCATTGCCAAGTGCTGGATTTAAATGTGATTTTTGTCAGTGCAGAAATGGCACAGTTTGTCTTTAAGATCACTTGGGTTTTCACCAAGTAAAATAGGCTGCTTGGAATACACAAAACAGTGTGTGTTTTCTCAAACTAGTTTCAGATAAATACAGGTTCAATTCAAATTTTCATGTGCAAGTGTGTCAGCAACAGGCAGGCCATCTCTGGCAGCCCCTTGGCTACAAACTGATGTCTTTATTCAAGGCAGAAAAAGGCAGATGTTGACCCTTTAAATGCTGATGATTGGGAAGAGGCCTCCTTCACCCACTGAGAGTTGGCACTCACTGTTATGCAAAGTGCTTCGAATGGTTCGAGTCAGGTGATCCAGAGCACGTTTGATTGAGCAGTTAGCACCTGAAATATGCTGATTTTTTAATCATATTTTTCTGAGCAGTCCAATTCATGTGTGTTGCAATTTGGTAAAACTCTTGATTGCAGAGCACAAATTGCTTCAAAAAAAAAAATCCCTATGTGAACTCAAATTGAATGTTTTCATGTTTCATAAATTGTCACAAGCAAATGGCAGTTTGATTGCTAAATATTGCTTTCATTGTACCTTAGCAACATACAGTCATCATGGTAGTTTCTTCCTCAGTCACTGGATTTGCAGATATGAAGGATACACAGCTATGGATTTTTCACTGTGGAAAAATTAAGAGAATGTGAGCATTGCAACAGTTTTTGTTCCTTGTTTTTTGTTTGGGTGGCTTAATGAAAGCAATATTTCATATGATGAGCATTGCGAACTATGGATTTTTCACTGTGGAAAAATTAAGAGAATGTGAGCATTGCAACAGATGTTATGCCATTCTTATTTCTCTCTCTTTTTTTTTTAACTCAAACTCCCTGCGAAGGGTCAATCGTATTTCCTAATAATGTTACTGGCCAGCTGCCTTGTAACTTAATTTTATTTACTTGCCAAATCTAGTTTTTATTTGCTTAGGAACTTTGTGAGTGTGCTTTTGGACCCTGAAGGTAAATGAAGAGCATTTTACTACTCCTAATTCATTCACTATATTGCCAGAATTAGTTTTCATTGTTAAACATGCTTTATTATTATTAATGAGGATTAGCCATTTCCTTTACGCCCCAAAGGGACATGTCTTAACAGCCATGAGAGAATAAATAACCTCTGATCTGTTTGATTCATTGCTTTATGAATCAAGTCTTGGGTTACATCAGTTCTCGCTGAGTCCAACTTCCCGTTGAAAGGCATTTCAGGGTTGTGATTTTGTTTTCTTGATGAGGCATATCTTCACAGAAATGAGATGTACTTCCCCTTTTAGATCACAAGAACAGCATGAATCCTCCCTGGTGCGTAAGGGTCTTGTCTTTTCTTCACCCACGCTCTGACGTCTCCCTCCAGGTCTTGTGCAATACCTTTGGCTTGGTATGTGGCATAACGGTTGTAAAGTGGCATCAGATTTAAGATCTTGATTTATTATTGAACCCATGAGTCTTTGTACCAAATCAACATGTTTTGTTAGTTTTGAGATGGTTGTGGAATTAGTTAACAACGCATAGGAGGTACTGTCATGATCCTGCCTTGAGCAGATGAACATATATCGGTGACTGTGAAGCACAATCAGACAGCTGTAACAGGGTAAAGATGTCCCTGCCATCCTGCAAGAGCTCAAGTTAGCCACATGCCAAATGGGAGTCAAAGGTCACATGTTGACAGCCCAGTGGAAGCAATGGTCTTTCATTACCATTAGAGCCAAGTGCCTCTATTTTTGCCTTGCTGTTTGCTTTGGTGTCATATTCTACTTTAAGATGCTACCAAAACAGGTTGCCTTTTATTATATGGTTTTGTTCTTAGGTGTGTAAGACCTCAAAATCCTCTTGTATTTAAGCACAACTCAAGCATTTCTCACACGCTCTGTCTTTTGTCCAAGGTTGCTGTTCATCAGAGCGAAAGGTGCATGCCAGCATTTAACCTGTGCCTTTTCACCAGCCTTCTTAGGAAACCAATTAAACATCTCTGCCATCACAGAAGGAGCCCTAATCCAGTTAAAGTGAAATTCTAGACGAGTGATTCTGTAACTTTTTCTTAAAGAAGCACCACGTTTACAATAAACAGTTTGCATACCTGATACTTCTGGATCATGTTTGCATGCCTTGTTATTTGTTTGTATTAATCTTGAATCCTTCCCCCAGTGACCTTTAACTGTTCTGGGTGTTTGGTTATATGTAAATCATCATAACTGTCGAATCTTTAAACTCTTGCCAGTCTGGAATTTTGTTTCACAAGGGAAATTTCAAAGCACGGAGACCTGCATTCTGACTCAGCCTTGATTACTTCAGTCTAGTGACTTAGCTTGAAGAAATAGTTCACCCAAAAATGAAAATTGTCACTCTTTACTAACCTTCATGCTGTTCCAAACCTGTATGACATTTTTTCTTCTGTGGAACATGAAAGATGATATTTTGAAAACAGTATGACGTGACATCTTGCATTCACATACACATATGCATCCTAATTGTGGGAATTTGAAAAGGATCTTTATTCCTTCATCTAATCAAATTCATCCACAGATCTGTCTGTAGTTAAACCACATTTTGAATATGGTAATGCAGATGTTAATAATGCATGTAACATGAAATTTTGAAATATACTGACTTGTTTTGCACAGCATTTTTTTTTCTTATTGCTGTTATGTGCAATTGGTGTATTTGTTGTACAGTACAACGTTTTTTGATGATAATGTGTATTATATTGCAAACAGGCATCTTAAGCAATTCTACATAAGACCTCTTAGACATTTCATGCCAGTTTTACAATAGAAAGCAGCACTTCCAAACATAAAACAAGCATATTTAATGTGGAACAACAAAAAGCAATTAATTGACATGGTTTATACAATCATTCATCAATGTCACTGAAAAGTATCGGCAGAATTAACAAAAAAACATTCTATCACATCTTTCATATTTGCTTGTCTCTAGAGATGAATTGAGAGGGTGTTTTGTGTTTAAGAGAAGCACGGAAACATGAAGTTGGAAGGCTAGTCTTACATAAACTATCACAAATTCAGATCCAAACAACAATCGCTTAGATACAAGTTTTAAAAACTTAAATAATAAAGCAATAATCCATAAGAATGCTTGTGTGTTTGTTGTGCACTTAGTTTGTTACATTAACAGTCAA
This sequence comes from Cyprinus carpio, assembly GCF_018340385.1. Classification (NCBI taxonomy): domain Eukaryota; kingdom Metazoa; phylum Chordata; class Actinopteri; order Cypriniformes; family Cyprinidae; genus Cyprinus; species Cyprinus carpio. The sequence goes on from NC_056586.1 coordinate 14,711,459, forward strand.
AAGTTTGGAATAATAATTTATGTATATATAATATGCTCACTGAGGCTGCTGATCAAAATTTTAATTCATTATTTGTATAACGCTTTTCACAATATACATTGTTTCAAAGCAGCTTTATAGAAAATGCATGTTTCATTACAATTAGAGTGATAGTAAAAAACAAAACAAAATGACAGTAAAGCCAATTTGTAATGTTACAAATATGTGTATTACAAATAAATGCTGTTCTTTAGAACTTTCTTGTCATCAGAGAATTCTAAAAAGTATATCAGTTTAGAACTTTCTAGTCATCAGAGAAGTTTGAAAAAAAAAATATTAAGCAGCAAAAGCTTTTCTCAACATTGGTAAATATGTAATACTGTAGGCTGGAGTAATGGCTGCTGAAAATTCATCTTTACCATAACAAAAATAAATATTTTTTATATATATATAGTCAAATAGTAACAATTATTTTGAATTGTACTGTACTATTTCAAAAAATATTGTTTTTACTGTTTTTTTGATCAAATAAATACAGCACTGGTGAGTAAAAGAGATGTCTTTTTTCCAAAGTTTTTTACCAGTTTATATGTAATATTTTGAAAAAAATTAAATAAAAAAAAAATTCTCCCCCATATAATGCAAGTCACAGGGAACCAATGTTGTTTTGGACTCCACTGACTTTCAATGCATGGATATATCAATGGTCCTGCCAACCTTTCATCTATGACTTTATTGTTCTTGATAATAAATCAATATTTCATAACTGACGTGAATTTTATGGCATAAGGAATGGTTGGAACAGTCAGTGAAAGCAGTGCCCAGCTTTGTGACAGTGCCACTGTCAGACATCAACAAAGTCCAAACAAACACGCCGTGATCCTGCAGCAGGAAACAGGAGCAGGAGCAGAAGCTAATGTTTGCTTTGACTTCAGAGATGGCATATATTTCTTCAGGACTGTCAAAATAAACTTTTCAGCTCCAAGATTTATGTTTAGTCTCTAATCTGGGCATTTGGTGGACCTGCTTAAGGTGGGTGAACGAATGAAAAACTGAGCTGAGGATCAAGCTGATTGAAGTATTTACTCGCTAACTTGGCTTAAACATGTTCCTGCATGGAGGGGGTCAACAGAGAATTGTAACAGGCTCCTGCCTGGAGGAAAGCGAAAGAGATACTTACCACAGATATGGAAAGAGGAAATTGCCAAGCAATGAAGATAAACGGGAGTTGTAAAGAGAAATCGGTGATTGAGCTACTGATATCAGGTCGACTCACGTCAGCAGATGTGAGTGGTCTACCTGTGCAGTGTCAGTTTGCAGGGTTTCTCCCTGTTGTCATCAAGGTGTTTGCAAAGCAGTGTGGCCAACACTTCCCTTTAATTAAACTGAGTGCCTAGAGCAGTTCCCCCACCAACGCCCCCTTCTCAAATCAAACCGTCTGTCTGCCAGCTGGGAGGTCCTTCTAGTGCCTGAGCTTAAAATAACAATGGCCTGCTCACTCCCCCCCTCTTGTGTTTGCTGATTGTTCTGTCACCCATGCGGTAATTCCACCAGGTCTGCCTCCTGCGTCAGTCTAATTACCTTCCTGCTGATTCCTCCTCGAAAGAGCTTCCATGCAGAACGGTTCTTCATTAGCACTATAGTTTTGAGTTACATGTATTAACATAGCATGTTTGTCATTTCATGGACTGATTCAGAGATTGGGGTCTGTGTATTTGCTAAGTTTTTATTTTGTAGTGGCTATTGTGAACACAAACAAGAGATGCTAGTAGGTAGTATTTGAACCACATACTGTTGCTTTTCCACAAAAAAGTATTAATTTGTGATAAAGATTTGACAAAGGACAAAATAAATTAGGTGTAGCATTGTGAAAATACACTACCGTTCAAAACTCAAAGAAGTTTTTTAAAGAAAAAAGTTTAAATATTTAAAATAGACATTTTCTATTATTATCAAGTTGATAATCTTTTTCTATTATTATGTTGAAAACTGTTTTTGCTGGTTAATATTTAACAATATAGAAATAGAAACAATAGGATTTATTAGAAATATATAAGTTTGTAACATTATAATTGTCTTTACTGTCAGTTTTTAGATCGAGATAATGCATCCTTGCTGAATTAAAGTATTAATCTTACAGACCCCAACTTTTGAATGGTAGTGTAAATATCTAGAATCACAAACATTCCTATCTGGCCAGTAATGAAAAATCTGCGTAATAAAATAAGATACTTAAGATACTTTCAAATAAATTGAACAACAACAACAACAACATATATTTATAAAGCAAATTTAAACACAATATAAATTGATCCAAAGTGCTGTACAGTGTACAAACAGAGACAAAAACATTAAAGGTCCCAAAATGGATCCCTGGGGCACTCCACACAAGACACATTTAAGTCTAGACTTAAAAATGTCCAGAGAAGGAGCAGATCTCACATGATGGGGGAGACCATACCAAAGCTTGGGGCCAACCACAGAAAAAGACAGATCACCCTTTGATTTGTACCGACACCGTGGCACAGTTAGAAGCAAGTGACTCAAAGATCTAAGAGCCCTAGCACGACAATATGGCGCAAGAAGTTCAGAGATATAAGTTGGTGCACAACCAGGCAATGGCTTATAAACAAGCAGAAGAATTTTAAAATCAACCCTGAATTTAACGGGAAGCCAAAGAAGGGATGATAAAACAGGAAATGTGATCCCTCTTTTTAGACCTAGTCAAAAGTCTTGGTGCAGCATTTTGAACAGCTTGCAATCATGACAATGAATATTGAGGAAGTCCAGAGTAAAGAGAGTAATAATAATCCAATCGAAATGTAACAAGTGCATGAATCACAACTTCCATATCCTTCCTTGAAAGAAGATGCTTCAACCTTGCAATGGATCTCAAATGGAAAAACTTGCTTTAATAACAGCACTAATTTGTTTATCAAAAAATAGAGAAGAGTCAAAAATCACTCCAAGGTTTTTGATTTGTTTGTGTACATTAGTTGAAAGTGGACCTAACTGAGCTTACAAAGCCGGAGACGAGTTTGCAGGACAACCTAATATTAAAACCTCAGTTTTATCCTCATTTAACTGCAGTAAATTATTAAACATCCATGTCTTAATATCATGTACACATTTCAATAATACATCAAATGGAACCGCAGTATCAAGCTTTACTGGTAGATAAAACTGAGAATCATCCGCATAACAATGATATGAGATACTGTATTTTTGAAAAATGTGGGCCAAGGGAAGAATATAAAGGGAAAACAGTAAAGGTCCCAAAATGGATCCCTGGGGCACTCCATACAAGACGGGTACAGAGGATGAGGAAAAATTTCCCAAATGTAACATTTTTGTGAACTGTCCAATGGCATTTTAACTTGATAGACAAATCTTAAATGGATAAAGAAATGCAGTTTAAATGTTACATTAAAATTAGCAGTTTATTATTTGTTACATTTAACAGATGTCGGCTCAGTGCTTGAGACCTTACTGTGAAAAACAAGAGGAGGAGGCGGCACTGAGGAGAATGTGTGTGTCTTCTGCTGGCAGAGTCATGGGGATGCCAGAGCAAGGAGAAACTGATGAATGGGTAGACAGGTCTGCGGCCTTGCTCTCCTCTCTGGGGTTTCCCATAATGCCTTTACATGGAAGTCTTTAAAGGCACAGGGGCACTGCCAGATATCTGGTCTGGTTGCTAACAGCAACTTAATGATGTGCTGAAATACACAGTGTCTCTCTGTTCTGGGCTGAAACGTTATAAAATCTTCTAACGAGGGTCTGACTGTAAACTTGAAGGTCGATGGCTGACTTTCAAATGCTAAAAAGCAAGAATTTAGGAGCCAAAACAAATAAAACTGACTGGTATTTGATGCCATACAAGTCTCCAACTCAACAACGTCAGTATTTGTAGTTTTAATATAACCTATACTAGCAGTCAAAAGTTTGGAATAAGTAAGATTTTTTAAATGTTTTTGAAAAGTCTCTCTTTTGCTCACAAATGCTTTGTTTAGTAAAAAATATAGTAAAAACAGAATTATTGCGAAATATCATTTCAATTTCAAATAATTATTTTCTACTTGAATATATTTTAAAATGTAATTTTATTCCAGTTATGGCAAAGTTGAATTTTCAGCAGCCATTACAGTAAGGTCTCGAGCACTGAGCCGACATTTGTTAAATGTAACAAATGATAAACTGATATTTTAAAAGTAACATTTAAACTGAATTTCTTTATCCATTTTAGATTTGTCTATCAAGTTAAAATGCCATTGGACAGTTCACAGAAATGTTAAATTTAGGAAATGTTTCCTCATCCTCTACACCCGTCTTGTGTGGAGTGCCCCAGGGATCCATTTTGGGACCTTTACCGTTTTCCCTTTATATTCTTCCATTGGCCCACATTTTTCAAAAATACAGTATGTCATATCATTGCTACGCAGATGATCCTCTGTTTTATCTTCCAGTAAGGCTTGATACTGCATCAAAGATCCTGAGGAAAAAACGCATGACAGTTCCCACAACAATATTAAGCAGCAAAAACTGTTTTCAAATCACAATTTACCGTTTTTACTATCACTGGAATAAATGTTAATAATTTTAGTACTGTTTTTACTGTATTTTTGATCAAATGAAAGGTTCTTTCAAAAACATAAAAAAATAGTAGTTACAAACTTTTGACCGCTAGTGTATTTATTAAGGAGTGGCGCAATTAAAGGATGACTGCATGTTTTTCTTCTCAGGATGTGAAGATCTTCCGGGCACTGATCCTGGGGGAACTAGAGAGAGGGCAGAGCCAGTACCAGGCGCTCTGCTTCATCACACGGCTCAACCACAATGAGATCATCCCCAGCGAGTCCATGGCCAGACTCCGACAGGTCAGTCCAATGCTCCCAGGCTCCCTCGGTGGCTGATGACAGGGCAGGGAGAAGTCAATGGGGTGAAAACAAGCAGATGCTGGGTGTTAGAGTTGAGCTCATGAGTTAACTGTGTCGCGTAGGAGTGTGATGTTTTAAATGGGAGATGTCAAGATGAACAAGGCTGTAAAAGGCCTTTGATGAGTAGTTCCTGGGAGGGCGGCCAAGGTCTTAGATGTGTGAATATGAGTGAAAGGTGTGAGAAACATCTAGCTTTAAAGAACGACAGGACTAATACTAAAATCTTCCTTTTTGTTTTACAGAAAAATCCCCAGGCCATCCGCATAGCAGAAGAGAAGAGAAGCACGGAGATGCTGAGCATGAACGTAGCAGTCAATTTGACACGGACGTGGCAGCTGAGCACCCACATCCACAACATGTGCAACGTCGCCCAGGAGGCTGTGTACACGCGTGAGGCTGATGTCAGACACTGGCTGGACAGAGGTGTGTCCCTTAATTACACCCTACCAAACCCAGCAATGCTTAAATATATTGCTGACATAGTGCACTTCGCATCTTAACCCTCTATAGTAGGGGTGTAATGATATTCAATCCGAACCGAAAAACCACAATACACCACCTAGGGAACGTACCGCGGTACTCTCATGGTGTACCACTATACTCTCTTGGCCTACCCCGCCCCCTGCTGAGACACTTCAAATGTGTAGAGCCATGATGGATTTGAATAGCTTGAATCACTTTTGCCGCATTTCCACCGAAATTACCCGGAACAATTGTACCAGGATCTTTTTTCCCCAGGAACTATTTGCCCCCCAGACCCGTTGCTTTCTGTATTTCCACCATGGTCTAGAGTACCGTGAAGATTAGGCAAATAGTCTGGTGACGTAGGTCTGTGCGCGTTTCTCAATACAAAGTACGCAAATTTCGGACTTGCACCCTCGGTAGTTCAGACTTTGAGCATTCGACTCGGGAGTGTGATGTCCGCGACGGTGCAAATCCGGTAATTCTGCAAACAGCAGCGTACCTGAAAACATCAGTCAGCTCGCCTTGGCTACTGCAATTTTCCTCACTGTATATTTACAATAAAACAAAATAGGATATCAAATACCACTGCCTCCTTTCGTTTTCATTTAAACATAAAAATAACCGCAGAAATGTACTCATATCTCTGAAAAATGTATATATATACACACATCAAAAACAAACAAAATAAAAAATAAATTAACTCCCTCTATTTATTCACATTTTAACATATAGGTAAATTGAATACAGACCAAAGATTACCTGTTAGATTTACCTAAAATTAATTATATTTTATGTTTAACCACTAAAGAGACATCAGAGCCAGCGGCAAACGTCAGAAGGACTAGCCAAGGTGAGACTGATCGCGTGGAGCTGATCATCTCCGCACTGTCTTTATAAATAAACCACAGATTTGAGTTTTAAACAACTACATTCTCGCCTGAAATACTTTTAAAACTACATTTCATGACACAATAACAATAATATTTAGAAAATTATTCAAATAATTTGTGGTTGAAATCACAATGCTGCGTGAACTCAACCAACCAGCATGTTTAGCGCCCAAGTCCCGCCTCCGAAAGTTACGGACCTTTGAAAAAGTACTACCTTGCGAGCAGAGACTTTCTCTGAAGGGCATTTTTTTACCCAGAACTTTATTTTGATCCTGGTTCCTGTGGTGGAAACACACCAAGTACCAGCCCAAAGTCCCTAGTTCCTGGGTAAAGTTCCAGTGGTGGAAACGCGGCTTCTGAAAAGGAAGGTACCATTAAGGGCAACATGTGCAGAACAGATCTGTCATATAGCCTATATCTTCATGACTGGCATAGTCGCTTGTGCAGCCACTCTCAGCCTTTTGTGGAATTGTAAGTTGCAATATTTTGTTTATATGTATATTGTGTATATATTATTTGTCTCATGTAAGATGCATTTTGGTTGAGTTATGCTGCAGTAAAGCGCTTTTTTGTAGGTCTGCTACGGTGATTATCTCTTCAGTGCGCAGCGTGAGCAATACAAACAACAATGCAGAATATTAATAAACATGACTGGGACTGTCATATCCATAACATTATAATGAGAACACTATTATAATAAAACGCTGTGAATTTTTAGAGTTTAGTTGCTGTGTTTTCGCTGTGGGATTTTAGGCGTTGTGCATAATTCTACACATTCCTGCAGGTTTCGTGATTATAAAGCGGGTGATTTATGCACTAGAGCATGTAGGTTGAATCCAAACAGATTATCAGAGCAGATCAGTCGTTTTAAAACTTTCTGTGAGATGCAATTTCACAAACAGTGTGATTGCTTGGGATTGAGGGACACCGCGTCTTCTCCCACTCCCTCAAAATTTATTTACACTTTATTTTAAGGTTCAATTTTCACTATTAACAAACCATTAATTATGACTTTTGCCTCAATAAACTCCTAATTTGCAGCTTATTAATAGTTAGTAAGGTAGTTGTTAAATTTAGGTGTTAGGTAGGATTAGGGAATACCTATTATTAACATATTGGTGGTTTATTAGCACTTATAAAGCACATATTCTTCATGACCATATTCTAATATGGTCATGAAGAATATGTGCTTTAAGTGAAAAAAAAACAACTTCTATGCTCGGTTTCTTTTAATTTATTTTGAACAGACACTTACAGTAGATGTGAAAATACTAAATATTATTATGTTACATGTATAAAATCTGTAGTACATATATACATACAATGAATAAATTCTTGAAATGTATTTGATTTAGTTTACAGATAAACAAGGGAAAAACAATGCGACATATAACGTAGCCTATATATGCTGTGTTTTGGTTCATTTTTGAGACAGGCTTAATTTGTTCACAGAAAGGAAACTCAAATGGCAGAAAGCGACATCTTATTCTTTTTCTTTGTTTTACAAAAGCACAATATTTTGTTTTCATTGTGACGGTACACAAATAAAAGCAGACCTTTATACAGTGATGCATTATTAATAAGACAATAAGTGTTTAAAGTTGATTCTGCTGGTATAAGGAAACAGCTGACGTGATCGCGCCGGCACGCACGTACACACACAAAACAAACCCACATCAGATCCAGCATTGCTAATTTGACAGCGCAATTGGTACTTTATCAAAATAAAATACAGTGAACCAAACATCATCAAAAAAAATTTTACATAGTAAATAATAGTTTAGCATTCAGATACATCACAAATATGGAAATATTATGGAATATTTGGATTTGTGCCAAATGAGAGAGGTAGGATACACAAACACAAAGCTCCATTTCGGTTGACAGGTGAGTGCAAAAGCCTTTAAAGTATAGGCTACTCCTTTGCCAGTCTGTGAGAGATGCATTCAGAGTCAGCACATGGTCACTGTCTAGTGGGCTTTGTTTTCAGGTGCAACTCATGGCATTTGCTGTTCTTCTGCTGGCGGCCGGTTATCAAACAGTGTTGCATTGCTTTGGGCGCCCCCTTCTGGATTGGGGGTGAATTGCCTATATTCGTTGTAAGGTCTCATGCACCGAACCGAGATGTCCATACCATGACGGTTCGGTACGAATACATGTATCGTTGCACCCCTAGTCCCTATACTAAAAAGTTACCAATATTTAAAAAGTAATGTGATTTTTATAATTATAGAGCAGACGATATTAATAAACATATTAAGAGTATATTAGTAAAATATTAACATTTTTAATTTATTTTATGTTTTGATTGGGTTAAATACTAATAATAAATAATATAATAAGACTCTTTGCTTGAATTATCATGTTTAACTATCAATATAGACATGGCAACAGTAAAACAATAAAAAAAGTTTGAACCTTATCCCACTCTTTTCCACGTCAATTTAATGTAGTTAGACCCAGTACAGATGCATCACTGTTTTAATTAGAACACATCTGCATTTGTAATGCCTCACTGACCTACGTATTGAAGCTTGATGATCGTTTACTAAAATGATTTTTCCGATTCTTCAGGTGTTGTGGGCTCCATGTTCGAACCTCAAGCAGTGCAGGTGCCAGGCCTGCAGAGCTGCGGGACAGTGAAGGACCTGTGGCAGCCTTGCTTGTGTAGTTACAACCTCAGACTGGAATGGTACCCCTGCCTGCTGAAGTACTGCCGCAACAGGGACGTCTCCGGCAGGGGCAGCCCGTATAAATGCGGCATCAAGAGCTGCAGCAAAGGCTACCAGTTTACTTACTACGTACCCCACAAACAGCTGTGCCTATGGGAGGAAGAGACCTAGATCCACATATGCTTTTGCAAAAACATATTTAATGTGACCTTCACCACAGGTTTTTATTCACCTCCAAGCCTTCAGACTCGTGCCTTCTGCACAGAGCAGAAATGATGCTGGATGGGTGTGGATGGAGCATTAATTGAGCGACGCTAGTCCTCTCATTTGGTTTCTCCAGAGCAGTTCCCCACATCTTTGAGCTGGTCAGTAGTTTTAAAACTCTTCTTATTCTTACCAGCACCGTGGAACGAGTACCTTTTGAGTCTTGAGACCCAGGTGAGTTTGGGACGAGCAACCTGCGAATTAGTCAGTATATAACAAGATGTGATCTTTTTCTGAAACTGGTATTATTTATTTTGCTCTGGGAAATGATTGAAGACACTTAAGCACAGTGCACATATTCAGAGAAAATGCCTTTTTTCTCTCTTTTTTTTTAGTTTTATTTTAAGTTCTGTATTTTGACTGTTAGATTCAAAGCACTGTATTAAGTTGATGGCGGACGTACGCATGCTTTGATTAATATTGGTACAGACATAAAAAGCTATTAATTAAGTCATTAAACATTTAATTCAGACAGATTCAATCATGTGAATTATCCCACCTCAAGTCTTAATGCTGGGACTCTTTGGGAGTGTATGTGTTTTCATTTACATAAGTATAATTTAAGGACCAGCTGGATCAATATTATTAACTCATAGTTTGAATTATGGACTCTCAATGGTTGGGAACAGGCAACTCTGCAAAAGTTGCATGAGGAAACCAAAGTAAGTGTTTGTTCTGATTAAACAGAGGGATAGAAATCATACAGAGAAAGGCATCAGGCTGATGAAATCATGCTTAGATTGTCACTACTGTACATCCAACACTGCCATCTCCTGGTTATGCAGCATTACTGTCACTCAGGCTCCTCCTATCAGTATGACCTCAGGACATCAGCAGAGCTGTGAAACCATCACAAATACGGATTCACATCCTTTTGTGTGGTATCAGATGTCCTTGAGGAAATCATTTTGATTCAACAGGACCAAGTCCACAGACTGAGCACTATCATGAAGAAGAGAAACGGTATTATTGTTCCACATTTCACTACATTCATCTTCAACTCACGACTCGCCTCTCTACGAATGTACATGTCTAACAAGCCGCAGTTGACTCGGTTGTAGTTCATGGTACTAAAATGTTTATGCTGATTTATTTAATTTTTTTGTTTTGTTTTTAAGTGTTACGTTGAAAGTGTTGTTTGAGATAACACCTCCCCTATAAACAGCCATTGTCTGGGATACAAGTGCCTTGGTGATTCAGTGTTTACTGATTTTTTTTAAGGATAAAGCTGTTAAGAATAAAGTATCAAAACTATTTTCATATGAAAATGAATATGAGCATAATATGAAGTAATTTTAAATAAAAGCTTCTTTTTAATAAAAGTGTCTTTTATTAAAGTCTCTTTTTTAACTGTTAGAAAAGCAAAATTGTTTTTAAATGTGTGTGCAGAGCGGCAACATTCTGTTTTGGTGTCAAACCACCTATATGTTTGGTATCAAACTTTCTAAGCATTATATAATATTTAAAAAATATTATTGTAACACTAATGCTTACACTCATGCTGGAGATGCTTCTTGAGCAAATCCGTAGGCTATGTTAGAATGATTTCTGAAGGATCATGTGACACTGAAGACTGGAGTAACGATGCTGAAAATTCAGCTTTGCCATCTCAGGCATAAATTACATTTTAAAGTATATTAATAGATTTTAAATTGTAAAAATATTTCACATCATTGTGGTTTTGCTATATTTTCGTTAAATAAAACTCTAAACAAACAAACAAACAAAAACAACAACTACCAAGCCTAAACTTTTGAATGGTACTTTAATCAAAGATTAAAAAAAAAAAGATTCCCACAGTTGTATATAGAGCTCAGCATGTTCATTTTATGATTTTTCTCCAGAGTATTAAGCACTTGTTTATTATGCAAATATATTTATGTTAGATTTAGCAATTTTTTTTTTTTTTTCTGTTTATAAAGACAATCTAATTTATTATAAATAATTATTTAAGGCATTGTGTAGCTTGCAAGTTAACTGAGGTCCTCTAGTGGGCAGCGGCCCGTGCACAAAACACATTTTAATTTTAAAGTAACCATAGTTACTGCCAAAATACTTGATCATATTTACTGCCAAAATAATAAACCAACTTTAAATAATAATAAAAACAACTGGAAATTTTGTATCAGCCACGTAATAATAATAATAATAATAGTAATAATAATAATAATAATAATAATAATAATAATAATAAATATCAGAAACACTGTTTGAATCAAATATCACGATAATTTATATATTATTTACAAAACATAAACAATACCTAAAAAAAAATCAAACAAAATTAAAAAGCATAAATTAGTACAAATTTAAAAAGTTAATAAAAGTTAATAAACTAAAAAGCAATATAACTAAAAAGAAAAAATCACTCAGTCTAAAAGATAGGTAAGGAACTGCTGTTACCGTTGTAATTTGTAGCGAAGGACGCGGTCCGCGCCAGCAGAGGTCGCCCTGCCTGAAGGATGCGTCCTGCTCTGCTGTCATCCTCGCTGTTGTCCAGCCGCTGAGGGCTGAGTGGCTGAAATGTGGCTTTTGTTTTTGTGGTGATTTGCGTACCATCTCCAAGACGATGCCGGAGCTGAACCCTGAGATCTGTCAAGGCCTCGTGGCCGCTGCTGCGCTTCTGTGCGTGATGCTGAAACAGGAAGCGCGGAGGAAGAGGACAGCATCCACGCTGAGCACTGAGTAACTCTGGCCTGTCAACGAACATGCTGTTGAGGTGACTACTGTAAGAGATATATACTTGTTTTTTCTTTTGTTAAGGAACAGATTTCATTTCATGGCTACACGTTTAACCTGCTTGTCTTAATTTAATGAAGGGTGGTAATTAATTTAACCTCCGCCAGCCAAGAGCTCAGAAGATTAGCTTAAGTCTGGATCCATCAGTATCTGTTTTGCACTGTGAACTAAGAATATTTGAGAAAATGCGCTTTATATATCTATTATATTTTTTTTCAGTGTATTTATTTATTTATTTTGAATCGTAGAAGCTTTTAGTTGTACTTTTAATGAATACATTTCAAAATTAAAAAAAAAAGTATGTTGCCAAATCGTCAGATGTTTTCATATCCCAGCAAAAGTGATAAAAGAAAACAGAAAACATTTTTAGTTTTATTTTACTTTTTTAGAAGTGATATAAATGCAGTGCATCAATTGATTCTACATATATATTTTATAAAAATAATAAATACAAACATTGGTAACATTTTATTAATTAATTTTTATTCATCTATTTCTTTTGCTTATTGCTAATTTATCAGAATACACAAGTCACATTTTATATTTTTGATTAACCAAAAATTTTTATTATTATTGTATTTAAATTATTAATCATTTATTTGATTCATTTTATTATTTGTATTGAATCGGTTATAAATAAGAATAATAACCCTTTCCCAGTTCCCATATATATATATATATATATATAATATATATATATATATATATATATATATATATACACATAACACATACACATAACACACCACACACACACACACACACACACACACACACACACACACACACACACACATATCTCCTGATGAATATGTTTGATAAAAATATTTACATAGTTCAACTGCTTCACAAGTTCACATCCATGGTTTGGACAAAATTAGGATAAAGAGCTTCAAAAAGGTTGTCACAGTAACTTTTGAGCATTTATTTAATTAATTATTTTTTAGTGAACCTGTTATGAGTAAGAATTAAAACCCTTTCTCAGTTCCCAAACCTACATATAGGCTATATCAGTATTTTGATGTTTAATAAAATAACCAAATATTGACGTAGTTAAACTGCTTTACTTCAGAGGTTTGGACACCATTAGGAAAAAGAGCAGTGGATAAGTGTTTATTTTATCAGTTATTTCTTATTAAACCTGTTATTAATAAGAACACTTTCTCAGTTCACAAACTAACATACAGACTATATCAGTGTCGGGATATATATATGTATATATATATATATATATATGTATGTTAAAATAAAGTATCCTAGTATTGACCTAGTTCAACTTCAGCTGCTTTACATCTGAGGTTCGGACAACGTTAGGATAAAGAGCTGTGGATAAGGTTGCCACAGTAACTTTTGGTCTACTTTTGACACACCCAGACAAGCCAGACTCTTGTATTTCTCAACTGTTAATGTGCCCTTCAGACATACTTGAGTGGTTTTAGCACTTATTCCACATCAGAATCAAAGGAAAAGTGTCATATTTTTATACAGTCACTCAAGCGTTGTGGTGCTTCAAGTAAGTAGCCTACTCTCATGCATGCATGCATGCAATCTAACATGGTAAAGTGTTTTGTGAATGTGACAGCTCATTGTATTTGATTAGGTTCACAGAATAAAGATGTCGCCATTGGTTCTGGGAGTTGGAGCGTGCTTAGCTGGGTGGATTGGTCTTTATGCTTTGCTGTGCTACACAAATGGCTCTTGTGGCTATGAATGGAACTGTCGACTAGTTACACTATTCCACGGCATCCTTGCAGTCTGTGTAACTGCTTACATTGGATACATAGATGGACTTTGGCCTTTCACCTACCCAGGCAAGACGTACCATATGTTACTATATATATATTAGGGGTGTACAATATATACAGACTACTTAATGCAGCTCAGAGGTGGCATAAATGCATTTACACTGTGATTACAATTGCATAATTAATGCTATGAGATTATTGTTTCAGATAGAACATTTGGAATATTAAAATAGAAAATAAGTAACTAAAACTACCAGTAGATGGTGGCAGGTCACTTGCTGTGTCCAAAATCACATCTGAAATAGGTACTACATTTGAATAAGAACTTAGTTTGCGACTGTTAAATGACTTGTTGTGTCAATTGCACCGTTTCACTGCCGTTTACTTATTTTACATCTTGGAATCTCAGTGGAAGTTGTACTTGTCGACCAACTGTTTTATGAGTATTATAAATTTGGACATACTACTCTTCTCATGTGCTGTTCTTCGCTCCTATATAGTAGGGAAGTAGGCATATTTGGACACAGGAATCATCTTAATTAGTGAGTCATTGGCTCACATTTTCAAATTCATGTATTCGTTCAAATGGCTGATAGCAAGTGACTATTTATGAATGAGTCATTGAATTATTCGCTCGACTGATTTGTTCTAAATGCAGATTCAGTCAGTAAAGAAACACCAATGTGTGTTTCTCAGAGATTATTTGTGTTGGTGAAATAGAGCCAAAACAGACAATATTATGTCTAAATTGCAACTTGCTTGATATTAACATCTTGTTTATTGAACTGTTGTATGAAATCAATATCACATATGCAATCATGCTAATATTTGGAGTGTTTTTGTTTGGGTTTTACAAAGTGAATGAAATACTCGATAATGTCAGCTTACACATTGTCAAAGGGTTAGTTTGCCGATTTATATATATATATATATATATATAGTTCCAATGTCAGTAGTACAAGTAAATGAGCATTTTATATTATTTTTCTGTGACCTGCACCAAGATATTCCCGTTATTTGTGAGCAAAAGTCTATTAGATGACACAAAATGCATCATCCAAAGGACTTTTGACAAACCAGGACTTTTGTGAAAACTACAGATCGTGCTTCCACATTTTTGAATCCCCACTCACACGGATAGTCTGATCGAGCCCAGTGCATTATGGGTGTTGAAGTTTTCTTACCTTTCTTCACCACAGCCATTTTTTCTGTATTCTCTGGTCGTGTAGCAAACTACATAGGCATAGTTTCTACTACACAGACAGCCAACTTTTATATAAATCCCATCATGCCAGCTGCAAATTACCCCTTTAAAACAACAATTATATTATTATCGTAGACATGTCGCACGCCCCTAATATATAATGTTGTCTTATTAGCATTTCAACATTGTCTTTTTTCATGACAAATGTAATTTTTTTTTTTTTATTATATATCATTTGCAGGTACAAAGAACACCCCTCTGCAGATCACCGCTATGGTGATCAGTCTGGGCTACTTTATCTTTGACATGGCCTGGTGTGTGTACTTCCGCACAGAGGGCCTGGTAATGCTCGCTCACCACACCATGAGCATTCTGGGTATTCTGCTCATTTTGTGGCTGGGGGAGTCAGGCATCGAGTCTTGCGCCGTGCTGTTTGGCAGCGAGATCACAAACCCACTCCTCCAGACGCGCTGGTTTTTGAAACACTCTGGCCGCTATGACAGCTTCCTCGGAGATGCGGTGGACGTTCTGTTCGTGCTGCTGTTTGTGTTCATGCGCATTTTCGTTGGTGGTGCCATGTTGTACTGTGAGCTAATCTCTCCAAGACCCAAGTTCATCATTAAATTTGGCGGTGTGGCCATGTATGCGCTGTCCTGGGTGTTCATGGTTGACATCAGTCGATTCACATACCGCAAATCCCAGCTCAAATACCAGCGCTGGATGAATCGCCGCAGGATGGCAGAGGTTAATGGGCAGGACCTGAAGAGAGACTGAAACACCTCTGATCAGCGGTTTGGCCTCTCGTTTCTAGCACTGGAGGGAAGAATGAGAATCAGAACAAGTGAAGCAGCTAATAAAGGTCTGCAGCTTATAGATGTTTACAACATATTTTTTTAAAAGGATATCAGCTATTAAAGTTTATTTCTGGTTTGTAATATTCACATGGGAAAACATCCATGCTGTATCAGAGCCCTAAAACTTAATTATTATATATATATTTTTTTTGCCATTATGATTAACTCAAAATTCTTACAATCAAATGTACTTTAATATATTTGTACTCATGAGGAATAAAGTGTATAAACTCTTAAGTACTGGAAATATTTGATATTTTTGTAATTTGGAACGCTACTTGTTATAAATTTTAATTAGTTATGTTGCTTTTACATTCTTTTCAGTTAAAATTTTAGTATGTGCCATATTCAGAAATTATCATGAAACAATACTAAATGTTGATAAATCAATAAACATTGTCATCATCATCATTACAGTAATGTATTTTAGGGTGTTGTAATGTTGCAGTTGTGTGGAATTCAGACTGATAGATTGTTTCAACACAGTTACTAATAGACCTTAGTGACCATTTTAATTCTGACTGACAACATTTATTTTTGTCCAGCTGTAATTGATTAAAAATATGTTTGTAAATCTTATTATATATAAAATATATATATATATAATATATAATATATATAATATATATATATATATAAATATATATATATATATATATATATTATAAATGTGTATTCAAAGTCATCATAACTTGAATACACCTCTTCGGGTTAATTTGTTCAAATTCTGAATTACATATTAAGATATTTTGGTTTAATGACAGAAATCTAAGTCTAGGTGATGTAACTGTTTAGAGATTGTAAAAAGAAATGCTACAAAAGGCTTACATTAAAAAAAATAGATTCGTAAGTAATTTGGCATATTGTTTTAATATTTATTTTAAAAAGCAGTGAAGAAGTTTTCAATATATTTATCATTTTTTAAACAATTTATTATATGAAAGTGTTTTGTTGCTTTAGATTCTTGACTCAGGTGATTTTTTTTCTTTTCTTGCAAATTAGTACATTTATGTGCATTTAAACTATATTACTACTACTAAACAAAATCTAACAATGTACGTAAAAGATCCATCTCAAGTAGGCTACAACGTCATTTACGTGTTGCAGTTTTGGGAACGTCCACCGTGTGGCACACTAGCATAGGCTACTTGAACAGTTTCGCACACTAGGGCTCGGAGTTTTTTTTTTTTTTTTTTTTTTTTTAACTAGTGACTGGCTCACATTTTCCAACGGATTAATTAAACTCATTTACCCAGCTGTAAATCTAAAAATTCTCGATCTTTACTTAAAAAATATCACGGAAAATATGGGCGAAATATTTTAATGTAAGTTTTAAGTTATTTTTGTAAGTTTTAATGTATTTTTGATCAAAATACTAAAAAGCTATACTCAAAGCCATTTAAAACTGCATTAACTGCATCACAGACTCAATTTTTTCAACATGTCCTAATATTGTATTTTCCACTGGGCGCGTTTCCGGAGTTTGAAAAGGAAACTTAAAAAGAAATTATCATCCTCACTCCAAACCATAACCAGAACACTGTCAGTTTCTCAAATTCTAGTGAGATTGTCTACCTAGACAGCATTTTGGGGCACGTTCCGAGTCAGTTCGGCAGAGTGAGCTCGTGTGAACTCGGTTGAATCGGAAGTGCTGTCCGTGCAGGCGGCTCAGCAGGATTTGAGACGCAGCCCCGCGGGAGACACGGCAGCAGTCCGGCACATCTTAACTTTCCCCAGTTTGATGGACCGGAACATACAACCTCTAAACTGATTTTAGCGTGGACCCTCGCTTCCGTGCGAACTTGGTATCGTCTCTACAAACATTCGGGAAGACCTCCGTGAACTTTTGTCGAGTGGTTCTGTTTGTTTTGATGCTGGAGAGATTTCGTCGCCGCTCCATGGAAACTCTCCGAGAGGTGACACGTGTATGAGCGCGTGCAGTGTTCCCCGTCTGGATGACTGTGGGATTGGAGTGGATGCGCATGGCTGTTTATTATCGTTTCTGGGAAAATATCGCGTCTCATTTTTGGAGAGGACGTTATTAGGCTGCTGTTAGCTTTAGCATAGCAAAGGCCTCGTCTGCAGTCTGAGTTGAGTATCTGCTGCTGCTGTGTTGGCTGTGGACGTACACACATTCAGCATTAGGAAACTCAAAAGCGTTTTAATTGCCAAAGGAGTGTAACTTCGAGCAGTAGGACGTGTTTCGACTTCACCTGGGAGCTGCTGCTGAAAATTAAGGTACATTTACAGCTGCAGGGTAACGGAACATCACCAATTGTGAGAGTTATTTTGATTTAATGATGGACTGACCTGTACAAGCCTTCTGACTTACTGTACTGTTAAAACTAACAAGTAACGTTATAACGTAATGTTTTTTATAACTATATAACGTTTTTGTGTGTACAGAACATGTTTAGTGTGTTTTATATGTATAAACTACAATGACAGTAGAAGTAAAGTGTTATTGTTGTTATTAACAGTAGGATTATTTTTTGGTAAACAGCACCACTCCTGGATGAACCAAATGTTCTTTTGGTTACCTCAGGATACTTTCAGACTCCATTTAAAAAAAAAAAAAACACCTTTTAGTTTTGAAAAATATGATGCATAAGTACTATGTGCTGATTTTACTTTTTAGGTTGTCAGTGGATATCAAATGCTTTCATATTGTCTAATATTTAAAGTCATCTGCTCATGTGATTTTGGGCATGCTTATAATTTTATGGGATCATTGGTATTTAACTGCTGCTTTGGTGCAACTTATATGTTTTTTTTTTGTTTTGTTTTTTTTGTTTAAATTAGTGAACCTCCTGGTCAGCACAACAGAATACGGAGGCAACTGCCTAATGCAACATCAGAACTCGATGCTTCTCCTGATGCATCTGAAAATGACTATAGGATATAGGACGAATAAAAGCTAAAAACAAAAGCCCAATGAGCGACACACGGTCCCCAGTCACTGACAGGTATGTATAAGTTATGTTATGTGGACAAACTTGCTTTTGGGATGATCCTACCAAATACTTAAGCTGACATCACAGCCCACATGTGTGTGTTGATGAACTCTCTGAATGGTGAATTTTTGAGGTTTTATTTGGATTGGTTTTGTAATTATGTGTGTGTGGTGTTGGTTTATGGTTGTGAAGTCCGTTTCTTGACCGGTTTTGTGCTTTGCTTCCAATTCTGAGAAGTCAGTTTCCATTGGACAGTCAATGAATATGCGCTTATTTGGATGCACTCAAGTATACTTCTGTAGGTTTACAGGTGTGTTGTGTAAGTACATTCACAGACATGCTGCATGATCTGTCATATTCACTTTCAACTGTGAAAATTAAGTTAATACAATTTAGCCATGATGAGCAACTTTCATGCTATAGCACTTGAAAAGTCATTTATTGTGGCAACATTTTGACTTTGACAGATTCTGTGGCATTAGGAGGGTTTGTTTTGAATCTCAGCAGATGCAGTGGTTCATCTGGTTATTTATTTTTTTATTTATTTTGCCAACTGTTTTGTGAATGTCTCATATTCGGACACATTACTCAATTGCCATATTGCTTTTTGCAGACTATATAGTAGAGAACTACTCATACCATTAGAGTACCTGTTTTATTTTAGTATTAATCATATACTTTTATAGTGTTTTTTAATATTGGTATTATTTTATTGGCTTTTCTTTTTGTTTTCATTTAAAATTTTGTTTAAGTTTCTATAATTTTGTGCTTTTGTCAGTTTAGTTAGTTTTAATGTTTCTATTTATTTTCATTTATTTTTATTTCAGGTATCATAATTTTAGTACTTTAGCTTTAACTTATTTTATTTCATTTAGTTGCCAAGGCAGCTTTTTCTAATTTTCACTCTTGTTTTTCATTTAATATTTATGGTTAATTTTATTTCAGCTTTATTTCAATTGTTGAAAACTATTTCTAATATTTTTAGTTAACAGTAACAACACTGAATTGTATTGCTATTTAGTGCATGTTGTGTGCTAAATATGCACTTTTGTGCATGTATGTCTCTACAAAGCCTTCAGACATCAGATATTTGACCTGTTTTTAGTGCTAGCTTTCCTTGTCTTGTTTTCGATTGTTCTGTTGTTGGCTTGGTATGCTTGTTTAGCAATGCTGCCATCTTGAATTCTGCATCAACTAGTATCATGATTATGTTTTGTATAATCCTGTCATGTTATGCAGTTCTTACTTAAATGTGAACCAAACTCTCTCTTATCTCTTTTCCGAAGCAAAATGGCCACACAACAATGAGCCTAAAACATTTGTAGTTCGTTACGAGGCTTATCATTTCATATGGACAAGTGTTTTAGAAGAAAATAATGTTGTATTTTATTGTATTTCCTTCTATCATTTCATTATTGCAAAACGCACAACTGGGTAACAGCATTACGTGTTACTTGGTTATTGCTTTTTAGACCAGAACACAAATAAGTTAGATGTTTTGTCTAATCGATCGATTATATTCAGACTTTTCCATAACAAGTGATTAGTGGAAACTAAGACATGGGAAAGTTCAATAAACATATCAATAACCACTATTTGTTCAGCACTCACATACTATTCATGATGGCTGAAAAATGTCAGACAGAGAGTGTTTTCTAGTGGTAAACTTGGCTGTTGGATCAGCTCTCACAGGCCTTTGCCGCTGACGTCACTGTGGAACAGCAGACTGGTTGTCTGTCTGGTCTTCTCCGTGATGACAGATATCCTTTCAGTGTTGCAGGGATTTAAAAACACAAGCATTGGAAGGTGACTCTGAGGGAGAAGCTTGCTTGCGTGTTGTTGTTAATTTTAACTTTATTTTCATCTAGTAGAGTAGCAATATCAGGATTGAACAGTTACGGCCACCCAGTTGAAGATGATTTGTGTTAATCTCATCTGTTATCACTGCAGGTGATGCATTGTACGGCACAATGTATGTGGCTAATGCATCCTTTGTTACCTTCAACCATGTGTTGTTCTGTTTTAATCCTAAGGTTATGCCAGTTCAAAGTCATTTGTTGTTTCTTTGTGTCTAGACCCCATTCGCCTTCACCACCCCTAAGCATTCATTAAGTTTGAAGGAAATTTGTCATTTTTGAATGAATTTTTTTTTAAATATAAAAACATATATATATCCCACCCATATATATATATCCCACCATAATAATTAATAATTGTTGAATTAAACACTGCTAACACTTGTGCAGCAGAATTAATTTTGTTCTTCTTTTTCACACTCAAAGGAATTATTACTGAAATGTGTTTCCTGTTCATCAGTGATAAGCAGAGAGCAGCTTAATAACCATGTTGCTTAAAATAGCCATGCTGCTGAGCTCTGATGCATAGCGTCACTAATGATATTTTGACACTCTAGTATTTCATACTGTACTGTCATTAGTACATTCTGAAGTGAAATGCATGTTGGTCCTTATGGCTGTAGCTTTGGTAATAATGTAAAATAGTTAGGATAAGTTATCAATGATACAGTAATGTTTGCAGTTTCACTGGGTGAAACGTCATGAAGGCATTTTTATTTTGACCAGTTTTTTTTTTTTTTTTTCTGACAGACATAAACGCTTAAATATGTTACTGCAATGTGAAATTAATCTCATTCTCATTACTGTAATACAGCAGTGTTTCATGCATCGAGCATGCTGTGCTACTGGTTAATCTGCAGCACCATGACCACATATAATCGCTGTATTTTTTGCCTGAAAAATTAGATTTTTTTACATTTTTTTGTGTGGAGAGAAAGTAAGTCTTGGGTTTTACAAAAAATCTTTTGACAACAAATAACCAACCCAGCTTTCAGCTGTGTTTTTCTTGCTTGCTGCATGCAGCAATAAACCCACAGCAAAACACAGTGGCTACGTTTACATGCACAATTTTTGGCTCAAAAATTGACTGAATTCATGCTGATTGATGAATCTGATTGTAGTGTTTACATGAACGCTAAATAAAGTGATCGGGTTGATGTGCGCATTTATATGTCACAAGCTTCAAATCAGAATTTATTTATTTTTTCACATGCGCACACTGCAAAAATATAGAGTTTCTCACTGTTTGCACATAATAGCCACTCTCCTATACAGTTCTTTATTTGTTTTTAACAGCAGAATTAATATTTATTCATTTATTTATATATATATCATTTATGGATAAATATATACATATAAACCGCTGTGCTGTGCTGCTCATTTTTATCACGCAAAAAAAGCCCCTCCCTGCGCCCAAAATGGGTTGCCTGTGGATGAGAATCCAAAACAAGGACTGGTGGGAGGTTGTCCTGCTCCTCTTCACAGTTGCTGAGTGAAAGGAGAGTTTTATAATGACAGGACACGCATTTATACAACACTTTATTCAAAAGGAAGAGCCGCTCATTCTGCGCATCATACGTCATTATGCTATTTCTGCGCCATTGCACATGTGCAGTTCTTTCAGTTTCTGGGTTCAATCCGATTGAGTGTTTACATGCACTCTCAATCGTATTAGAAAAGGAATATACTACCCCCTTTAATCCGATCAAAATTTCATTCCGATCGAGCTTAATCGGATCGATTAAGGTGTTTACATAAAGGCTTTTCAGTCCGATTGAGCCGTCCATCCAATTACAAACTGATTATTTGGTTGCATGTAAACATAGCCAATTCCAGTTCCACACTGAATCTCTTCTTTTTAATGAATCAGAAGAACTAATCAGACTAATTGAACACAGGCCCTTATATTCTGAATCATCAGCTAAATTGGTCACACAACAAACTTAGTTTTGTTTTTATGAAGCTGTTTTTGTGTTCCCCCTCTGCAAAATAAATAGGAAAAAACACAAAATATGTGTGTGTGTGTGTGTGTGTATATATATATATATTTTATTATTTATTTACGTTTTGTTTATTCAATTTAAATTGTTTTATTATTTTATGTAATTTTATATATTGGAGGAGGAAAGTTTAACTGTCCTAACTTGATCTAGCTGCATTGTGTTTAAGCTGCGGTGTGCTGTACAGGGTGTACATTTGCTGTGATCATGCAGAGCTCCCTTGAATCTCAGATGTTCAGTCCATTATTCCTAAGCACAAAACCGGTCGGCCTACTCTATAGGTTTAGATCATAATGTTTGCATGACGGATGTGTTCTCCTGACACACGCCCAGCACTTTTTGCAATATAAAGATTCACGTTGAGGATTTATGAAGCAGTGCACTGATGTTTTGAGTATGATATTGTTGTGTGCTCATCCTTATGGCCATAGTGGCTGACAGATGCTCTCACTGGAGTGTAAATGAAGAGTGGAGTGGGCTGGCCTCACACCCTGCTGCCGCTTTGGCATGCACACAACAGCCACTCCTCCTCTCCGGTGCTCTTTCTGCACCAGGTCTGTCTCAGTAAAGATCACCAGCTCCTGCTGAGGCACAACAATGTCTAACACCCCCGGTCTTCCCCCCTTCCCCTCCATTCTTCCCTGCCCCCTCCACCTGCAGACAAATGGGCCTTTCACTACAGCACTGGGCCACACCTATGCTCACCTTTACCTTGGGCAAAGCAGCTGAAAGTCTCAGAAACACACCTAGTTACTCCGTAGTCAGACGTAAATATAAGCATGTAAGCTTAGCAGCAGGTGAGTCATCCGCCTTGTCAAAGCCCTTATTGTGATTTTGGCGGTGCTGCCTCGTGTCTTACACCCTTCTGAACTGAAATAAAGAAATTGGTTTCTTTTTGTCTTGATGGGTAGGGTGGAAATCCTAAAGTTAGCAGATTGACAAAGATGTTTGAAGTCGGATTTGGACAAGAATACCAGTTTTGCCCAATGGAATCTCATAAAAACTGCACAAAATCATAGTTCGGAGGAAGTCCGGTCTGTACGGGGTGGATATTCTGGTTTCTCTGGCAGCGTATAAAATCTCAGTTGACGGTCATGAAGCCCAGACCGCACTGTGAAATCAACTGAAAGTCTATGAATAGAAGTAACTCCGAAATCTCAGTCTTGCATAAGATAGCCATGAATGCACATTTTGTGTTACAAAAGGAGTCCCATTGGGAGTAATGTATATTGTGTCAAGCGGCAAGAAATGCATTTCACCTGATCATTAAAGTTATTATTATTAAGTATGGGCAAGTTCTCCCTAAGGTTCAGGTATGGTTTTTTTATGGTTATTTGTTTTCAACACCAATTTACAGTCAACACCCTTGTAATTTGAGTCTGGTGTTTTTCAGCTTAACACCAGATTTGGTTGTTATTGTTTTCATCAGTTAATTATCATATGTCAGCTAAATGATTACATGAATGGCTTGATGAAGGGTCTTGTTTTGAATTAGCTGTTAGCATATAAATTAACGTACAACTATTTTGATGGTGATATCATGTGCTGCAAATACTTTGCAACCTATAAGGCTCAAATGACGTGAAAGACAACAAATATTTTGTCACATTGGGCAGATATTTGGAATGTTTGTGCGTAATTATTGGGCGGACACATTAATATTAAAAAATAAATAAAATAAAAAGTGAATAGTGGTGCTGCTGTGGCAGCTTTTGCTAAAGAGCCAATCACACTACACTTTTTGTTCCATTGACTTCCATTCATACGCTTACAAATATGCGAGAGTGGAAACGCAAGTTTAGACCTAGGTGATAAAATGGTATCACTATTTATCGACAGTACACCTTCATCAATAACATTAGAAAAAATATATAGCGCACGATATAGGCACATGCTATGAGTAATGCAGACAGCCCGTGAACACATGCTGAAATGAGTGCTGTGCCTGCCTGTGATGAGGAGATTGTGAATAAAGAATGAATATCAGTCGAATTTAAAATAAAAATATTGCATTTGAATGCAAAAATGGTGCGATCGAAAGTTGTGTGTGTCCGGGAGCCTTATCAGTGGCACGCGAGATGCAATGATCATGTAAGTTTCTCTTAAGAAAAAAATCGGAATCGGCAAAAATCGGTATCGGCAGATCACACTATCAAGAAATCGGAATTGGCCAAGAAAACTGCAGTCAGTGCATGTCTAATGTTGATTTATGTTTTTAAAAAAGACATCATATTAAGACCGTTGCTGAGTCCATAGATAGTTCATGGGTTCATAGTCTAGTTTGACCATGGCTTAACTGTTTTTGTATTAGTCACAGTACTTTGGACAGTCGGTATAAAGGCAGGTACACATTGCACTCACTCTGGCCATGAACTGCCCTTTTAAAATTAGGGCTGGGTATCGATTCAGATGTCTCGATTCAATTCGATTTTGATTCACAAGCTCTCGATTCGATTCGATTCGATTCTCTCTCTTTTAAAAAATTAAATAAAATACATTTAATACAAATTCAATTCAAATTCTAAAAAAAATACTAAAAAAAATAGGAGACCGTAAAAACAGTATACATCATTTTACAAATGGTGAATTTATAAAAATAAATTAAGAGCCACAGGCCTGTATTTTAAACCTTTTCTTTATTTATTTTTTTGTATACCACTTCAGGTTGACTTTGCACTGGGCCATTCTCTGAAGACTTATTTAAATATTGTGCGGGAAAGACAGTTCTGATCAGTTATCCAGATAGAAAAAGTCAGTTGATGTTGCCAAGTGTAAACGCGCCATGTTCTGATTGATTGATGATATGATCTGCTAGATCGGATCACGGTGATCGCATGTTAATGCCAAGTGTAAACACAGCCTTAATATCAGGCTTATTTTCTCACAGGCTCACACAGTAATGGGTCTTTATGCATGAAAGTATTAGAAATGCACCATGGTTCAGTACATACCTTGGATTTTTCACCATGGCTTTCAGTTCGGTTATGATGGGTTGGCACAACATAGTATTTTTTGCAAATTAAAATAAGATTTTTAAAACTCACACACACACGTACACAAAACTCCTGTACACTTCTGTACACTGAGGAAAAAAACATGGCTTATCATATGTCTCCTTTAAATTTATTTTGAGACAAGTATTATTTTTCTTATATTTACCCAAAATAGGATGGATTGGCCAATATTGAGCACTTACATATGTAATCTTCGTTTCATTCATACTGGACGCTGGAGGGCGTCCTCATGCAGAAACTCCACATATACATCACAGAAGTAATAGATCTGATGACACTCCAGGACATTCCTAATATGGACAATGGAATCAAGCTATTGCTCTAACTGAATAAAAAGAAAATAGAAACATTTTGAATGATGAAACATTAAACACTCGACTGTGACAATATATGGTTTATCTGTGTTCTTCAAGCCATCTTGGGTTTCATAATAATATGTGTATTTATAATCCATTGCTAAACAAAACAGCCTTTTTTACAGTATAGAACAGGGAAAACTGCTTACTGACATACATTTTGAGGTAATAACCATAGACTGTATAAAAACATGGATGTAGTGTCCATGACGTCACCCATAGACTCCTGAAGAGTGTTTTTGAAGCTCAAAGTGTGCAGAGCGGGCCGTCGCCATCAAAGCAACACCCAACCGCGTGACTCTCCTGGATAATCGAAAATGGGCAAAAAGCTGGGAGCTGGTTGCTGAAGCCACGCCCACCTAGCGCGACGGCATTGTCAGCAGCGGCAATCCACCTGTCACTCAAGTGGCCACACCCTTAATTATGCAGAACTTTAAGGCTTAGTATAATTTAAACAGATGAGTTATAAAAAAATTCACCCCCTCACAGTTGTCACGAAGGGCAAAATTAACTATATAGACCAAAATCATTTTTTAAACCAGGCTGTAAACACGTTTTTTTTTTTTCTGCTGTAAAGTTGGGCATTTTAACATGAGGATTCTATGGGACTGACTCCCTTTTGCATCCAGCTTCAAGCGGCCAGTCGATGAATTACAATTTTAGTCGCTTCCTTGTTGGCTTCACGAGAGAGAGCGGGAGGTTGACACTCGGTAATAACTTATCATAGTCACACAGCCTGTTAGGAGCTATAAATACTATTAAAGTGTGAGAATTAACTTGTGCTAATCTATGGATGCGCGTGCGACTGCTGCACATAGGCAAATCAGATCAAAGCCTCTGCGGTCTAACAGCGCATATGTTTACGATAGAAATGTTAAATGACCGACAGCTATATCCAGTGATGCACTCTACTCTAATTTTTTTTTTCTCAAATATGGCAATTTGAAAGAGAGAGAGAGGTGTAAATTGTCTGCGTCTGTCTCTCTCTACAAACAATGAAGCTGAGTTAGTTACTTAATAACAGCGCCCCTCCTTAATTACCCCCCCCCCCCCCCCCCCGCTGAGAAATAATGTAGCGGTTCAGTATCGAGTAATAAAAGTCGCGTGGCAGCGCTGACAAGTTTATGAGCTTCTGAATGAGCTTCTGAATGCGCACACATCAATTAAAGCAGTGCATTGATATTGAACGGTGATTAAACTGAACGGTTTTAATGCACTGGCCTTGTCACACACACACACAGTGATGTTCAGTATGGTCACACTGTACAGGTCCTTCTCAAAAAATTAGCATATTGTGAAAAAGTTCATTATTTTCCATAATGTAATGATAAAAATTAAACTTTCATATATTTAAGATTCATTGCACACCAACTGAAATATTTCAGGTCTTTTATTGTTTTAATACTGATGATTTTGGCATACAGCTCATGAAAACCCAAAATTCCTATCTCAAAAAATTAGCATATTTCATCCGACCAATAAAAGAAAAGTGTTTTTAATACAAAAAAAGTCAACCTTCAAATAATTATGTTCAGTTATGCACTCAATACTTGGTCGGGAATCCTTTTGCAGAAATGACTGCTTCAATGCGGCGTGGCATGGAGGCAATCAGCCTGTGGCACTGCTGAGGTGTTATGGAGGCCCAGGATGCTTCGATAGCGGCCTTAAGTTCATCCAGAGTGTTGGGGTCTTGCGTCTCTCAACTTTCTCTTCACAATATCCCACAGATTCTCTATGGGGTTCAGGTCAGAGAGTTGGCAGGCCAATTGAGCACAGTAATACCATGGTCAGTAAACCATTTACCAGTGGTTTTGGCACTGTGAGCAGGTGCCAGTTCATGCAGAAAAAACGAAATCTTCATCTCCATAAAGCTTTTCAGCAGATGGAAGCATGAAGTGTTCCAAAATCTCCTGATAGCTAGCTGCATTGACCCTGCCCTTGATAAAACACAGTGGACCAACACCAGCAGCTGACATGGCACCCCAGACCATCACTGACTGTGGGTACTTGACACTGGGACTTCAGGCATTTTGGCATTTCCTTCTCCCCAGTCTTCTTCCAGACTCTGGCACCTTGATTTCCGAATGACATGCAAAATTTGCTTTCATCCGAAAAAAAACAGTACTTTGGACCACTGAGCAACAGTCCAGTGCTGCTTCTCTGTAGCCCAGGTCAGGCGCTTCTGCCGCTGTTTCTGGTTCAAAAGCACACGCCTGTGCACGGTGGCTCTGGATGTTTCTACTCCAGACTCAGTCCACTGCTTCCGCAGGTCCCCCAAGGTCTGGGAATCGGTCCTTCTCCACAATCTTCCTCAGGGTCCGGTCACCTCTTCTCGTTGTGCAGCGTTTTTTGCCACACTTTTTCCTTCCCACAGACTTCCCACTGAGGTGCCTTGATACAGCACTCTGGGAACAGCCTATTCGTTCAGAAATTTCTTTCTGTGTCTTACCCTCTCGCTTGAGGGTGTCAATGATGGCCTTCTGGACAGCAGTCAGGTCGGCAGTCTTACCCATGATTGCGGTTTTTGAGTAATGAACCAGGCTGGGAGTTTTTAAAAGCCTCAGGAATCTTTTGCAGGTGTTTAGAGTTAATTAGTTGATTCAGATGATTAGGTTAATAGCTCGTTTAGAGAACCTTTTTCATGATATGCTAATTTTTTGAGATAGGAATTTTGGGTTTTCATGAGCTGTATGCCAAAATCATCAGTATTAAAACAATAAAAGACCTGAAATATTTCAGTTGGTGTGCAATGAATCTAAAATATATGAAAGTTTAATTTTATCATTACATTATGGAAAATAATGAACTTTTTCACAATATGCTAATTTTTTGAGAAGGACCTGTATATCTTTTATTCAAGAAAATTTTGAAAAGTTTAAAAAACAATTTATGAAAAAAAAAAAATTCTTCAGAAACAATTTGCATTAAAATCATAGAGGCCTATTGTTTTTTGTTGTATCATTTAAAAATGTGTATGGATTGTACAAGCATTAATGCATTCTGTATATTTGGTGGTGGTGAGGGGGGGGTCTTGGGGGGGTTTTGGCACAGTGGTTAACCAGAAAAATAAAAGATGCACGTCATGCCGAAAAGGTTGCCGACCCCTGCTATAGAATATATTTTCTGCCTCATTCTGTTATAAGAAGCCACATCAGATCACAGAATGAAGTTATTTCAAACATTCGACTGATGCTGTGGAGCAGGGGACACCAAACTCGGTCTTGGAGGGCCGGTGTCCTTTAGAGTTTAGCTCCAACCCTAATCAAACTAACCTGAACCAGCTAATCAAGCTCTTATTAGTATACTTGAAATGTCCAGGCAGGTGTGTTGAGGCAAGTTGGAGCTAAACTCTGCAGAACACCTGCTCTCCAGGACCGAGTTTGGTGACCCCTGCTGTGGAGTAAAAGCATGTTATAATATACTGTTTGTTGGACAACAGGTTTAGAAATGCTTATCACTGCAAGTCATTACAAAGGAAGATGTTTGGTGTGTGTTGCTTTTTCAAATGCACGTTACAAGTGGGGAGGCGTTTACTCATCTCAGCGTGTGAGGGCACACACACAGAGAAATTATTTAAATGTGAAAAAAAAAAAAAACTGAGTTCACAAGCGTGTATTGAACCATGGATGTCTTACTGAACGGTTCTGTGTTACACTGAGAATTGTGGTATCCCTTGAAAGTATATAGATGCCATTGGCACTATATTTTAGGAAGGATGTCACTAGCAAGGGATCAGCAGGGATCCTGGAGAGCCAAAGTCCTGCAGAGGTCAGCTCCAACCATAATCAAGCACACCTGAAGAAGCTAATCAAGGTCTAAGGGTTACTAAAAATCTACAGACAGGTGAGTTTTAATCAAGGTTGGAGCAAAACTCTGCCAGACTGTGGCTCTCCAGGACCAACGTTGGCCAACCCTGCTCTTTGGCATCAAAACAGTTGAAAACCCCCAATTTAGACAGGAAGTGGCAGTCCAACTGACATGTCAAAAGCAACTAACGTTTTTTTGTTTTTTTTCATGATGTTTGGTAATGCGCCTCTGACATAAATGCCTCCACAATGTACAGCAGTATGCAAAAATGTGGTAACTAATTCCAAAAATAGTGCTGGCCAAAGACAACCGCTTTTCTGTCTGAACATCTTCACATGAACTTTCATTGTGACAACAGGCAACCATCAAAATGAGATGGTGTTTGCAGATACTTGAGACTTTTTCCCATATTTTATAAGCAAACATTCAATATCATCTTGTGTGCATCTTCAAATGATTGTATATCTTTTAAAATGTATTGTCATTAACCTAGTAAACATTGGCAAATTAAATCTGATAACTGGTAAACAAACTTTGTTTCCTGACAGACTGACATAAAGCTTGACACACTGACTCCTGAAAGATGCTTAATTGCCAACCAATCAGATGGATGCTTTTTAGTGTACACCATGCTTCAGATGGTCCAGGAATTATCCTCTGTGGACTGAGACTGAAGCTATATTACCAGTAGTGTTTTTGTGACCTTAACACATGTCAGTAGAGTTTTAAAATTTGGTTTTCCAAGCAGTACAGCAAAGGCCAGCCGAGTTTGGAGAGTTCTTTTACAGGGTTTGTTTGAACATAGATTCCCCTATACACCCCAGCAGTGAGTGGGAAATGCAGAGCTAAAGCCAATAGCCCCCTGGCTGTTGAGAGGGGGAGGAACGTTGACCGAGGGTTTGCAGTGTTGTAATATAGATGTTAATGCTCACATGCACTCGCCGGTACCAAGACGCAGTAAAGGTGCAAGTCTTTACCAGTGGTGTGATGCAAGGGGAGATTTGTAGCTGGTCAAATTATGCTGAAGCTTGCTGCCAGTGTTATTTTCAACATCAAATGAACATCTATTATTTTCTGTTCCCTGTGCCATATTGTGGATGTCTGACATATTCCTTCTCCTTTTGCAGTTTTGGCTTATGCAATCACTGGGCTTCTGCGCCTAGCGGAGACCAGACTGCTGCGCTGTATTTTCTCCGGTGCATTAAGCTTTGACTGAAAAGTGTGGGGAGAGAGAGACGACTGCCTCTCTGCAGAAGGCGATTGGATATGATTTATTTGCCTGTCCTCTTTTTCCTCACGCTGTGTGGATGCTTAAATCTTATGTAGTTTCTGTGGCAAGGGGGCACACTAGGCCGAGATTAATCCTGTGTGCTGCGTGCTTCACTGCTGTGACAGCTGGCTGCAGGATTAACGTGGAACTGATGCACCAAAATACAGATTTTCTATATAATGTTTTTAAAAAATACATTTTGGTAATTAGGGAATATTAAAGGTGACCTATTATGCACAATTCACTTTTATAAGGTGTTTAAACTAGGCCTGGACGATGAAACGGTACACCTTCTTTGATAACGATATAAAAAATGTTTGATATAGTGCACAATATAGGCACGCACTATGAGTGACGCAGACAGCACAAACAAACATGACCACATGCTGAATTGAGTGCTGTGCCTGGAGATTGTAAAAAAAAAAAAAAGAAAAAAACAAATATTAGTCAAATTTAAAATAAACATTTGCATTAGATTGTTAGGAGTGCGTCAGGGAGCGTCATCAGTGGCACACGAGATGTGGTGGTGATGTAAGTGACATTGTTGCATTTTAATGTTTTGTTAGTCTAGCTCATGAGATGCGCCGCTGCTGTGTTATGCATTCAAAATATTAGAGAAATATTGAAGCTCAATGCAGAGCAAATCTTGATTAGGTGAAAACCGAAACCAAGCCATTCACACATGCATATTCAGTGCGTTTTTAGACAGACAAATATGACTGCTGCACTTGCGTCTCACACGAGATGTAGCCATGCAAAGTTAAAACAGTTTAAACTTTTAGAAAACACATCGCAAATTTGTGGAGGTTTATTCCTTTTCACTGCATCTATTATGTTTTTAAATCCAGTCTGCGTGATGGGCAATTCGGCTCTTTGTATTAAGCAATCCATAAAAACATGATGCTGTTTTGTTTATGCAATTTATGAAATTATATTTGATTTATATTTATATTGAGTTAATTTAGACGTAATGCATGTTTTTTTATGGACTTTTATTTCCTTGTGTCGATAATTTAAATGTTCTGCATTATTTTGCTCATTGCACCCTCCTGTGGCCTCGAAGACAAGCCAAATTTTGTTAAATTTTTGTGTGTTTGACTGATAAAACAAAAAAAATCGTTGTTTGTCTCAATAAACTGGGACAATTAAAAAATACAGTGATTAAATTTAAACTGTTTTTTTTCTATTGCTCTTTACTTTACAAAAGGTTATAAAAATGTCAATAATTATCGATACCGAACGATGTGGAACATTTATATCGTTGATACATTTTTTTTATTAAAATATTTTAGCTATATCGCCCCAACCCTAGTTTGAACACAGTTGTGTGGCCGCAGTGTGTGAAAACAACCAGCCTATAATGGTTAAAATCCACCCACTCATTTTTTTTTTATACATTTTGATGATCTCTGCCCTATTAGCATAGACACCGCCCTGAGTGAGAAGCAGAAGTTCTTGCTGTAGCTGCTGGAGAGATGCAATGTCAGAGCAAAAGAGGCATTACATGTGTTGTATTTCAGGATGCACCAACCCGAAACTGCACCATGTGTTGAGTCTCCGTAGTCTCTCTCCATCTGAGCTGCTGAGGACACAGTGGTTACATTTAATTTTCGAAGGAAATATCCAGACCCCCCCACCCCCCCCCCCTCAAGCTGTGTAATCCATAAGTGCGCATTTACTATGCACAGTACAATCAGATGACTGACTTTTAAACAAGCTTAAACAGGTTTTTTAACAGGCTTGTATTAATAGTGGAATATTTATTTGCAAAGGCCAGCATTGGTATGCCAGAGCATGAGATCTTGAAGCTCCGCCCTCTTCTGAAAAAGGAAATGGGAGCACCAGCTAATTTGTGTTTAAATGGTCAAACACAAAAACAGCGCGTTTTGGTTCATACCCTAAAAGTGGCAATTTCAACAAGCTATGACAAATTATCTGTGGGGTTATTTGATCTAAAACTTAACATACACACTCTGGGGACATCAGAGACTTATTTTACATCTTGTAAAAAGGGGCATAATAGGTCACCCTTAAAGGAAAATACAGGCTAAATACAAATTAAAGGTGCAGTTCACTCCAAAATCAAAATTTTACTCCCTACTTTATTCTCTTATTGTTCTAAACCTATAATTTTCTTCAGGTTTTTATAATTTTTTTATTTCTTATTCTATTATTATTATTATTATTATTATTATTTATTTTTTATTTTTATTTTTGTGAGCAGCACAGGTTGCATGATTTTTAAAAATTAATTTACAATACAATTTTTTTTTTTTTTTTTTTACTTATTTACTTCATTAATTTTTGATTGCATTTATTTTGTGAGGCGTACAGGTTGCATATATTTTTCTGGCCCTTTTGTTAAGTGTAGAGTTTTTTTTTTTTTTCTTTCTTTTTTTTTTTCTCATTTCAGTTCTGCTTCATCATTAGCATAAAACACATTTAATAACTGTTGCTCTACTAACATACTCTAGCCAAAAGGTTTGCAGCTAGAATCAGGGCTATAATGTATAATAAAGCTGTGTGAATATTAAGTTTTGAGGTTTAAGATAATTAATGCTAATTAATGGTGTCTGCAGTGTCTTGTTTGGGTTGCTCTGCATAAACCGTGCCAACTTGGCTGGCCGACACAAGTAGCAGAACATGAACCTTCTTTAGTAGTTTCTTCTAATTAGCAGGTTACCTGTCTTTAGTTTTTGACAGAGAAGGACCCATGTCAGTTGTGATCTTTTGTTTTGGGAGCCATGGATCGTACGAGTTCTGACTACCCCTTGGTGTCAGCTTGTCCTCCTGACCTTGGTGGCGACAAAGTGTGTTGTGAACTTGGCTTACTCTCTGCTTTCCCACCTCCTCCTGCAATATCAAAGAATTTAAACGGACAATCTAGCGTGAAGAAATGCACATCCTCCAGCCCTGTCAGGACGGGTGATTGAGTTTATTGGAGCAGAAAAGGAAAATCTCCCCAGGCCGCTTCTGCTGCCGCTCAGCACTCCCCCAATCCCTCAACCTACAAACACCTCCCCCCACCACCGTTCCTCATTGTGATGTCACTTGGGGGAGGGGCTGCTCATTTCAAAGGCCCAGCTTGACCCGTGTCATCTGACATTACCCCAAATGACAATTCCACATCCACTTACCTTTTCATTTCTGTTCTCTTTTGCTCTCACTTCCCAATATTATGTAGACTGTGTCTGTGTGTGTGCCTCTCACAAATGCACACATACTCGCTTTGCTCTTGTTTGATCATGTCATTCAGTCATCACTGTTTAATGGGTTTTAACAGCTGATGTTTGGTGCAAATGTTGGCTCCTGTTAGAGCCAGTTGGTGCACTTGGGGCCATAAAGACTCGGCTCTCCTATCCGTCCGCAAAGCAATAGTGCCTAGATGCTTTCCAGGATTTGCTTATTCATTTTGGTTTATAATGGCCATACATGCAGGCTTTTTTATATTAAATGATTTATTGTTTGTCTGTGAAGAGACATCCACAATGTTTATTTTTCTGTTTGTGTCTGCTTCACTTATTTCCACTGACTCAAGAAGCCAAAATTTGAGATCTGCAAATGAGACCTCATCTCTTGGAGCGGGAGTTTTGTCCCTTATAGTTGAACAACAAGTTCCTCATTTGATATTTGAAGGAGAAGTGAAAGGCTGTAGTGTACGTTTACTGGGTTACTATGTGTGTCCATGTAATTTCATTTCTTAGAAAAAGAATATTTTCTTATAACACTTCACGGGAATCATTTAAGGGAATCTTCTTGGTTTTCTTTTCCTTTCTTTTTTAATTTATGTCTATGGACAGCATGATGTCAATTACAATAATATTACTGCACTATAATGTTAACTTAATATGTTGTTAATTTGTATCATCATTTGTATACTTTAGAATCAAATCAAAATTATATTTTGTGATAAATGAAATCTTTCCATGATCTTAACGTATATTGAATCCAAACATTGCTTCATGTTATTACAAGGCTATATTGTTAGTCCTAGTCCTGTGGTGTGTGGCTGTTGGGTCAGGTCACTGTCTGACGCACACAGACTCTTGCTGAAACACATACATGACCATTTGAAGGGATGTGGCCGTGCTCGACAGTGGTGATGTCATAAGTTGGAGCACAGAGGTTTTCTGAACCGCATTGGATACAAACAGCAAGTGTTCTTTCTTCTGCAAAGTCACTGCTCTTTCTCGCTTGCAGCCAGCCCAGCCCTCACTTGTTTTTCCTTCAGTGCTCTAGCCAGCACTTAAATCATCCCTCGACTCTCCGCACCTCCTATCTTCCTGCCAGCCTACCCAGCGCGACCTGAGCTTGACACCATCACATGCACACACATAATGCATGCACTAAAGAAATCTGAATGCTGAACTTCCATAAAAGTGTGGAAGAGAAGGGATGGCGTAGCAAAAGAGCCATGTTGTTTTCCATCCTGTATCCTGCTTTTCCTTCCAGTGGTTTCTGACAAACACGCCTTTCAGAGTCGAGTAATTGGGGTGTCCCTCATCCAGGCCTTTCTGGCTTCGTGTGGAACATTTTTCCATTATTGCACAAAACCTCAATTGAGTGGAGAACCCACCCCCTTCATCTCACCAATCCCCTCTGCTGTTCTTTACCCTTCCAACTAACCACCTCATTCTCCAGAGCCCCTTTCACACTGCACGTCGGTCCCGGAAAATTGCCGGATCGCCTTCTATGTGAACGCAAACACATCCCGGGATTGATTCCGGGATCGATCCCAGGTTGGGGACCTAGTAACATTGCCAGGTTCAGTCCCGGAACGAGCTCTGTGTGAACAAAAACCAGAACCAATGCTGTAAAGGGTGTGTCGTAGTGATGACGCACATTATCGTGCAACTCTTTTACCGGGTGTTTTGAAGGCAGATCAATGTTCGCGACAAAAAAATACGTGCAAACTGTAATGAAGCAGAGATCGTTCGCCAACTTAAGTGAAAGTTAACGTGCCTAGCGTTTTTGACTCGTACATTACACTAGAGCTGAAACAACTAATCGATTTAATCGATTAAAATCGATTATTAAAATAGTTGTCAACTAATTTAGTAATCGATTCGTTGCGAAATAATTTTTATTTGCCGTAAGCGGCTCATTTCGTGCATATTTTAAATCTGCGGTGACCAAAGTGTGGCAGTAATGAGCCACCGGAGGTTTTACTCAGCCAGTACAGCAGGAGAAGTAGCGAATAGCCAATAGCTGGCCTCGTTTTATGTCACGTGCTTCCCGCACAGCGTCTCTGCAGCATTCAGCGTGATTGGTGAGTGCAGGCGGCAGTGGAGTAAGCTCGAGTAAGAAAAAGAAAAAAAAAAAACGCGGAAGATAAAACTAATCAGACGAAGTCATCCAAAGTGTGGGAGCAAAAAGAGAGCAAGCCTAACTGTTAAGCCCTGAACATTTGGACATTGTTGACCTTTTTGCACTGAAATGCAAAGTTTTTCTCAAATAATGAGTGAATAGTGTTCTGCCTCATTTCCCACAGGTAGTCGAATTCCGGTCAGTTCAGGCATAAGCTGTTTTGTTAACATTTTATCGCTTTATTACATTTATGAATTTTGCACTGTTATAAGGACCACTACATATTTAAATCCGATGAAAATCACAGTGTGCAAAGACTTTTATTTGTGCAGATTCTGCAGTACAATGTTGTTTTCAAATGTTTAGTCGTAAAAGCTGATAACAATGCTTTTTAACAATTAACATTTAAAGCTTTGTCGTTTACCAGTTCATAATTCAGTTATGCAGCCTAATTATGACTGACTGAGAGAGGTTAATGTTTAAATTGTATTTGAAATGCACTTTTTTCTAAGCATTCACTGCTCTTTTTTTTCACACAGCAGGTTTTTTGTGTGTCCAATTTTTTTTCTGGACAACCTTCTGATGGATTTTACTTTAAATTTTACTTTAAAATGTGAGTTCCATTCAGGTTTCATGCCATTGGCACTTTATTGGAAGGATTGTTTACAATTTCACTGCATAAGCTATAAAGCTGTTTCCCAGGTATAAGCTGTGTGTTTACAGGAAAAAAATAATAAAATGCAATTTACTGCAATTTTAATTCTGTTTTATTCTTATTCTTCGTCATAATATGTTCTGAAAGATTCCTTAATAAGCTTTGTTAGGGATGTTAAACTACTTTAGGAGCCCTAAGGATTGTCATGGTAAAAAAACATTATTTGAAACCTCCTTGTGAAATTTGCTAGAGTATGTATGGGTCAGTGTTTTGATTGCAGAAGAGTTCGACAAAGGATAAATAACACATAATAAAACACAACTCCAGGTATGTTTTTGATGAGGATATGACAATGCAAAATGGTTAAAATCTCTAAAAAGTCTATGTTGAATGATAAAGACCCTTTGTTAATAATTTACTTGGGGAAAAAAATGGGCAAAACTAAAATATAAGTACATAAACCGATTCATCGATTAATCGTAAAAATAATCGACCGATTAATCGATTATCAAAATAATCGTTAGTTGCAGCCCTACATTACACGTCACATACTGATGTCACGTGTCATTACAGGGCCATTACGGGTTGTGTGTGAACGCACACACAGATTCCGGGCACTGGCAGTGTGAATGAACCAAAATCTAACGATCCGGGAGCAATTGTCGAGACACATTACCCGTGTATTATCTGGAATCTCAGTGTGAAAGGGGAAAGATGGCCTCCTTTGCATCAGACAGTGCTATTGACTGCTACATTTAGCGAACTCGTCTGACTCTAGAGAGTATGCAAGGTATAAAAATGTTGTTGTTGTTGTTTTTTCTCACAATTCTCAGTTTATATCTGCCATTTTTGACTTTATAAACTCAAAATTGTGAGATAAACCTGTTAATTCTAACAAGAAAATTCAGAATTATGGAATATTATATCGCAATTGTGATAAGTTAGGATCGAGAGATAAAAAAAAAAATGTTAAATACGGAAACATGAAAAAAAAAACGAGATATAAACTCCGAAAATTCTGAAGAGGTAAACTCAAAAATCTGAGAAAAAATGTCTGAATTGCGAGTCATAAACTCCCATAAGAGAGGCTAGACCAGTTGGAGACAAAAAAAAAAAAAAAAAACACCTGTATAAAAAAAACCTCATATGCACATGCACCTGTAACAGTTGTAGTCATAAGCACAAACAGCAGTATTTTTAAGTGTACCATCAGCATGCATGATTCATTAGGGAGAGAATAACATGCAAAAGGTAGGATTATTGGATGCTTCGGTTTTTTGGATTTACTTTTCCATTCCTCCTCTTTAGCTGGAGGTTTTTATCTAAGCGGACCATGGAACGTTTTTCAGGCCCTTTCATAAATGGCCCATTCAGTTCCCTCAAACTGCTCTCAAAAGGATTCTGTCACTACAGAGAACTCTGATACAAGCAAGAACAGTGTGCTTCACCACAGCCCCTGCTTGAAGACTCAAGAACTATACAATTGTTTTGACTGTTCATTTTAAAGTGATAGTTCATCTGGAAATGACAGTTCTGTAATTTACTCAAATTAATGTTCTTCTGAAGTCCCTGTATGTACACTGTTGTTCAAAAGTTTGGGGTCAGTAAGATATTTTAATTTTTTTGTTATTCACCAAGGACTCATTAAATTGATCAAAAGTTACAGTGAAGACATTCATATCAATTTCAATTTCAAACAAATACCATTTATTTGAACTTTCTGTTCATCAATAAAAATCAGCATCAGCAATTAGAATGGTGTTTGAAAAATATGGCACTGAAGACTGGAGGAATACCTACTTAAAATCCAAATAATATTCAAAAAAATTAATTACACTTTGAAATGTATGAAAATAGAATACAACAGCTATTTAAAATTGTAATAATATTTCACAATATTACTGTTTTTTCTCTATTGTTGATCAAATAAATGCAGCCTTGGTACAGGTAAGAGATTTCTCTGAACTGTGTGTATTTTTTATTTTTATTTTTTTCCAGAAATGCTGAAGAATCTTCATGTGAAGGTTTTTTTTTTTCTATTCAGCATCTAACACAATGCTTTTTGGCAAAATGACAAAAACTCCTACAAGTTCTGCAGTATTCAGAGTCTAGTCATCAAAAAGTCACTATTCACTCTGACTGGATCATTGAGTCCCAGATGTTCCCAACCAGTTCAGTGATCAAATTGTTAATTTAGATGTGTTCTTTTCAATAAACTGTTGGTCCGGTTAATAAACTGAACTGATTTGTTTGGAACTCGATGATCCGTTTGGAACAGTTACAGTTAACAGCTCATTTAAGGGGAAAATTATCAGGTAATAATGATGACTTAAATTTTGTTGATACACACATAGATATCCACTTCAAAAGACTTGAGTTATTGCTTATAATACGTATAAACGTATAAACGTTGTCTTTTTTTGTATCTTAAAAGACATAGTTACTATTGATTTACATAAAATTAAAAACTAGTGTAAATGTGCAAATCATGGCCCCTGTTGGGAGTGGGAATAGAATTGCTTCATATTGGCCTTTGCCGGTGCTTAAGGTTAATTTTATTGAGTTTTAATTGAAAAAGTCAGTGACTGACTGTTGCTCTCTCATTAGACTTATCTAGTTTACCAGCGGTGACAAATTGTCCTGCATAATCTACCAGCCTCATAGAGGGTGGGCTAATCCCACAGAGTCCTTTCCATTACTTTGCTGCAGTGTTAATTTCACAGTTTGCTGACCTCTGAAGCAATCTTAGAAAAGTTAGTTAAGCATTCGTGCGATTATTCCCTGTGTTCAGAGCAACACTGCAAATGTCTTACACTTCACTGTGAGGGTGTGTAGTCAACTCTCTCCGATACTGTCCCGTAATGAACCGGCCGTTTGGCTGACCCGTAGAATGAGTTCAAAATTGACAAGCTGTCAGGCTGATGGAGAAATGTGAGGTTTAGCTGACCCTCCATCTCTTAAAATGCTGAAGTGATTGTTTCTCAGAGATGTTTCTCATTGTGCACATTATTTTCAGTCAGTTTAGTGTCCTTTGAGGTTCACGGGTCAAGCCCATGAGCCCAGGTGAAGGAAATGACAGAGGGCTGTTAGTAGAGTGGCTCTCAGTTAGACGCAGTCAGACAGATCTACAAAGGGCTTCTTCAGCACTGTGTCCCATCACCGAGTGGCCTAGAGAACAGAGGTTTCTCACACGACCTGTGAGCGGGAAGCAGAGCACTGTTAAATGCATTCACCCCACCTCACCTCACCTTACTGCGGAGGCTACTTTTAGACCTGGAGTCTTAGGTACTGCTGTATGCAGGCTTTTCCAATTGCCTTTGTGATAAAGAATCAGCAGGACTCAAGTGGAGCCACTTAATTGATGTGTGTAATGAATAGGGCGACATTAGCGCAGTGGGGCACATCTGTTGTCCTAGCAGGAAGTTAACTAAGCAAATAGTGATTGCACACAGCAAGAGTGATTGCACACAGCAAGAGTACACTACTCAACACTACACAATACACAGTGGCATCAGTCAGTGCACATATAACAGACGATATTAGTTTTTTAATGCTTTTGCTGATATCTAAAGAGCAGGATGGTCAACCTAATGCTGATGAATACAATACATTTAATACAATTTTGTGATGACATGATACATTCATATTCACTGAAATTAAATTAGCTCATATTATACAGACCATTTACTATAAGAATAATAAAAAGTATATTATTCATTGACGAGTATTGTTTTTCTGCTTATTTTAATCAGCTGAAAATGGTAAAATATGATTAATCAATCAGTCACTGATCTGAATGTTTACTGCTTTAGAGTAAATATTTCTAGATTTTGCATTGGACATTGAGTGATGACCCAACACAGCTTGCAAAATAGTTTATTGTACAAAAGTGTTATTTAATTTAAATGTTATAATAATAATAATAATAATACAAATTTTATATTGAAATGCTAATATTGTAATATTCATTTCATATAATATTTCTAATGTATTTTTAATCATATAATTAAATATATAATTCTATTAATATGTAATTAATATTATATGTGTGTATATTTAAGATGACATGGATGGATGGATGGATGGATTTATTAGACAGATAGATATTCATCTGTACTACTAGATATTAATTTAATAATTAATCACCTGTTTGTTTATTGTAGAATGTGGCTAACTGAACCAGCCTGAACATTTGTTTTCATTTGTTTATTTATTTATGGTATGATTTGAGCTAAAGAAGCACAATATATGATATCATGATTTACTGGGTCATTAATTCCTGATTTGAAAAAGTAGTTCTGAGAAGCACGTTTGATTTTGGTCTTTCTCTATTCAAACAGGCAGGAGCTGTAGTTGCATGACTAGAAATAGCTGCCCAGGGGCGTTACCAATATGGCCGCAGAGTGAACTAACTCATCTTAAAGGGACCTAGCAAAGTTTTTTCCATGAAGAGTTTTGTTCACTTTGGTTTTGGAGAAAAGGGCATGTCACACAACCTCTCCATTTTGGCATCTGACAAATTTGACTAACTTTCACCAAGTAGCAAATGAATTTGTGTTAAATATTGTTAGTTTTGATGTCCAAAAAATAAGAAGTATTTTCTTATATAGTTAGTTTATGGTTTCATTATTTGCATTTAGCATTTTTTTTTTTCACCTACTGTACTCAACCAGATTAGACTGCAGCTCATTTTTGTGTCACAACCCTTACAGATGAAAGAACCACTGGTGTATTATGTTGAGTGCTTATTGCAGTGTGTTAATGCATTTCATCGATTTTGTACATTGATTTCTCCTGTTTGTGTTTACAGAACCGGTAGCATTCTCAGCAGAGACCCCCCTCCCGACAAGAGGCCCAAAAGCGATAAGCTGCCTGGTACCCCTACACACGAGTTTGATCCTACAGGTAAATTTCGTCCGGGAGTTTCTTTCACACTCACACTTACTTTCTCTACTCACACAGAATCATAGTGTTTTGCTGCACTAAAGGCTGTCCTGACTGCTCATGTGTGCGTGTGCTGTGGATTGAAGCACACTGCTCCTCTCACACAGTCTATTCAGACTCTAAAATGGAAACCGTTTCCTCCACACACAGCACAGATGGAAGGCTGTGCACGTCCACTAACTGCAGTGGAATGACTTTAAACAGCGGCATGATTCATAATTGCTGACCATAAACGATGCACATGTTCCTGGCCCCGGTTTTGGCAGTTGAAGGACATTGTCAGTGTGTTTTTCTTTCTAGTTTTGCCTCTGTTTTTCCTCTCAGCCCGCTGGTGAGAGTAGAGAAGCAAAAGCAGTCCTGTGCATGGCCATTAATGTGAGGTTTATGGTGGAGAACAATGTGATAATCGTATCGATTAAAATATAATTGTTCGGATGGGGAGATGTTTTCCTGTTTGACTGAAAAATGGCTGAGATGATGACAGAATTTCATCAGAAAAATCTTTTCAAAGATTTCTGAGCTATTCTGGAGCAATTTTTAAAATGTGCATAGTTTTGTTTTATTGGTTTGACCTAACAAATATCTCACTTTCACATGTTAGAGAGAATAGTGGTGAATGGAGGATATGATGCATGTTTATTTCTGAAGTTCCTCTGGTGTTGGACTTGCCTTTTCTGATGCATGACTAAACCATCTTAACCACAGTGTGGTGTTTGTTCTGTGTCCTCTAGGGTTGGGTGATGTAGCTAAAAATATAAAACACTTTTTTCATTCTTTTGACAGTATTTGATATTGTATGTTTTTTTTTTCTCGATCAAGCAACCATTGTTGTCTAGTATAGCATCTCTCAATGGGGCGTACGGATAGCATTGCGGGGCGCTGGAAGCAATATTTTTGAAAGGGGGGCATTTGGTTAAGGTGAGTTTACAAAACTGGATGCATCAAAGGGAATTTTGCATATCTATTTGTCTGGTTGTCGGCAGTGCAAGCGCATGAAGTTCGTCAGAAATACAATGCGGCATCCGTTTACTGTGAGCAACTTAGCGCACGTTCAATGGCAGAATCCTAT
The DNA here is from genome assembly GCF_018340385.1 of Cyprinus carpio. Classification (NCBI taxonomy): domain Eukaryota; kingdom Metazoa; phylum Chordata; class Actinopteri; order Cypriniformes; family Cyprinidae; genus Cyprinus; species Cyprinus carpio. Next base: position 14,754,437 of record NC_056586.1, read on the forward strand.
GTGCTTTGACGCAAAGTGTCACGCCATTCACATCCGGTGTATTAGAGTTATCTGCCAGCTTACACAGCTTACACCCTCTGACGGTGGCTGTGACAACTGCGTCACGGTAGGGCTGTGCCGGTGGCAGTAGACAACCGCCTTGGCAACCGACCCCCGCGGTTGTCTACTGCCACCGGCGGTAGTGCTCGTGATGTCACGCACTCTACAAACACTTATTTTGTATACAAGTGTTATAACAGTAATAGTTGCAAATTGTTTTATTTAGACTTTAAGTCTATGGTAATTTACAAATTACCTCAAACGCCATTCACAGCATTTCCTTTAGATTGGTAGGTTTGAGCGCAGGAAGTGTCAATTTCTTAAAATCGTAATGACCCCAAACATTTGAATGGTAACCTACTGTAAATTTAAGAATACTCCTCATTATAAACACGAAGTAATAATCAACTTTGTTTGATTTGAGTCTGTCAGGGACCTGGATAATGGGTAAAAAAAAAGGTTGAGAACCACTGGTCTAGTACTTTAAAGTGATTAATACAAAAGAGGAAAATACAGAAGAAACATTTAGTTAAATAATACTAAAATTAGGGATGTCCGATCAGGTTTTTTGTGCCCCGATCCGATCTGAGTCATTGAATATAGAGTATCTGCCGATACCTAGTCCCAATCTGATACTTGTATATTCCTATAGGAATGTATGTTTGGTGCACACTTAAAGTTCATTAAAGTTATTAAAATCAATCCAATGTATACAGAGTTGTGCAGAGAGTAAAAGTAATATATGTATGATGTATGTATATGTATATATATAACATGATACACACTTTCTCTCTCTCTCCCTCTCTCTCTCTCTAATAATTACAACATAAAGTAGAGATAAGGTTAGAAAGCATGAAGCTTGCGGTGTTAGAACGCCATTCTGTCAGTCAAGTCCGAATCAAGACTCATCCAAAACGCGTTATAATAACAATGTCTCAAACGGCAACTAAAAGTAAACAATAAATGAACGAGCGATCGTTACAAAAGTGAGCATCAAATACACTAAACACAGAAGCTCAAATGTGTATGATGGCTAAAACCTGTTGAGATCGGCTCGGGACATCCCTACTGAAAATGCAAGATATCAAACAATTTTATTTATATATACACCAAAATAGCATTACAATATAACATTCAGTATATAAAAAAACAGTAATACTTTCCTGCATATATATTTTTTTTATTAAAACATTGTACTACATAAAAAAAAATTGTTTTAAACTCAGTTCAAGATATTTTCAAGTTTTATTCTATGACATAAAATACATAAGTAATCTTCAGAATTTTATTTCTGGTGATTGTGTTTAGGCTATAAATATCATAAAGGTTCTTAATTAGTGAAAATTATGATGAACCAAATATTTGTTGGTCACATTTTATTTTCTGCAACAATCCAAAAACAATGGTAAAATCCTATTGGGGTTTTTGTTGAGGGAATCTGGATGATGCTAACTTCTATCTTGGCCTACAAAAAAAGTTTTCTCTCAGCTCTCTAGTTTGAACTGATTCATGGAAATGAATCCAACTTACAAACATAAACATTATAGATGGTGTTTGAATATCTCTGTCCTAACTTTCTTAAGCCCTTAAATTGCAAAAGTTATCTAGAGGCTGCGCAAAAATATATAGTAAAAAAAAAAAAAAAGAATCACATTAAAATCATTGCACTATTCACAATGTACTTAATCTTATATTTCCAGGAAGTTCATTTGAGAACACATAGATATCACCCAACCCTAATGTCTTCCCAGTAACTCGTTAGGAGTGTCTGAGAAGCGTGGCTCTTTTGTGTGTTTAATTTCAGCCCAAAGTTGTATAGCCTTGCGTAATGGAGACTATTGTTCTAAATCTTATAATTTCTGTTCAACAGTATCACTGATTACATTTTTGTGAGAAATCCAAGTCCACAGTTTACCTGATTAACTATAATTAACCGTATTTCATTATGAAAGCAAAGACCAGTATCCTTGTGTAACCGTTTTCGGGAATATTATCTCTCGTTAAAACTCCTCTAACCACAAACTCTGTTTATTGGTTATATCTGCATTTGTGCCAAGCATTGATTTCTGGGTTAACACCTGGGGACCTTAATACCTGAACATCTTATTAATAATTTCAGGGGAGACACTTTCCCAGTGAGTTTTTCTCTGCTCCTCGATAGACAATCATCCATTCCAAAACAGCCACACTGTGTGTATTTGTTCCATTGCTCTTTTTTTTTTCTTTTCATTTGAGTCCTCTCTCTGTGTCCTTTGTGATATGTGCGTGTGTGTCCCGTGTCGTATCATGATGTTGTGTGGCTCAGACGTGCTGGTGCAGAAGAGTGGATTTGTAGTGGATGACAGGAGACCTGAGTCTTTTGGTAAGATGATCGTACTGTCGTACTGTTTCTAGTTCTGTATATACTCTTGTGCAGGTGATTCTTCTCCAGCAATGTGAAGTTCAAGTGTTATTATCAGCATTTATTTATGGGCAACATCCCCACTGAGTTCATTTTGGACCATGTGTGTATTACTGGACAATAACAGATAGCATTATTCCTAATGGTTCAGAAGATAAAGACTGAGAGAGTCAGAATGCTCTGTTTAAAGGCCTGCTAACTTAAAAAAAAAAAAATGTACTCCCTTTATATTTGCACTAGTTATTCAAATAATTTGATTAAAAATTTTTAAAATTTAATTTATTCCTGTCATGTTGAAGCTGAATTATTATTAAAATTCTTATCAATGTTGATTGAACACAGTTGTGCTGCTTAATATTTTTGTAGAAACCATGATACATTATATAATGTATATTATATTAATATAATGAACAACTTTTATTTAAACATTTATTTCATAACATAAATACTTGAAATCTTAACCTAAATAACAAATACTTAAATCTGACAGACAGCATCTGTATGGTGTCCACTTGATGCAGAAAATAAATGATTTTTTAAAAGTCAAATTAAAATGACTTGGAATCATAGCACTAGATCTCCCTGATTCAGAAGTATATCCATGATAAACATCTAAACATTACATGGGTTAGTATGTAATAGAATTAATTATCAGTCCTCTGTTAAATTCAGTCATGATTATTAAGATTCTGTAATTTTCACAATACATGCAGGATATGAGAAATATATGTGATATAACTATATGTAAATCACTGTTTACAGGGAAAATTTTTAGTCTTTGGTAATCAACGCTGATGGTAGCACTTAAGTCATGTTTAAACTGCACACAGGACATCTCTGTGTGACAGAGCAATTCATACTCATTTCTGCCATCTGAGAACTGCGGCTTTTGTTTTCAGATCTGATGAACTATCAGTTTTGAAATGACCGTGATAACACACGTCTTCACTGCTCTCATCATTTCTTGTATCTTTCCATTATTCTGCGAAACCGGTTGGATTTTAATTGGACTGAGAGATTGATGTGTTCATTTCACAACTCTGCAGATTTTTTTATGGTGCCAAGTACTTTATGTCTGTGCTTATCTGCACTTACTTACCCTGTCAGTTCGACAGGTATTGGAGTCATTGTTACTGTAATCTGCTTTGATAGGCCTCTCCTGATGAATGCTTTAATAAAGACATTGGCAATCCAGTGAAATCAGTTTCATTGCTCCTTTCATAGCTTACTTTCTCTCTCTTCTTGTTCTCTCCCTTTCTCCAGGGCTGGTTCAGAGATGTGTGATCATTCAGAAAGATGAGAACGGCTTTGGGCTGACCGTCAGTGGGGACAACCCTGTTTTCGTGCAGCTCGTCAAACAGGGTAAGATCCGTCATGCTGTCTGTCTTTCTGGCTCCGCCCACACCAACTCCTGCGAGCGTCTGTTGAGACTTTCCTCTTCCCAGGCTGATAAGACTTGGCTGCAAGTCAGAAATGGAGCTGATGTGCTCAGAGCAGGACCAAGAGGACACCTTAAAGCATCATAAAAGAGAAGCAGGGAACACACTGAATAAAGTTTTAAATAAACATATGTATTATATAAACCCATTTAAACATTGTATGAATTATATAGACACACTGAAGTCAGGGTAACGACATATTTAAGTTTTGACAGGAACGAAGACGAGGCAGTGTGTTCAATGGATTGTATTGTTGACAATGGTTTAGCTTTCTAAAAACTTTTCAGTAAACAAAAACATAACTCCATAATACAGTTTTGAAAGTTCTGAGCTGTGACTTTTACAAAATCTTTTATTGTTTTTATCTCAAGTACATTTGAAGATAAAAATTAAGACAAAAATATATTATAGAGTTGTATATACAAAATTATTTGGTCATTTATTTTCTAAGTTGAATTTCATAAAATGATTGTATTTATTATATTTTATTAAATTGTTGAATGTTGAATCTGAAGCTATGGCAATAATTGAAATTCAACCAACGTTTGAGTTTGTGAAAATGCCATAGAGTTCATGCCTTTCTAAAGACTGTAAATGTATCCCCCTCACAGCTTTGTTTTCAATTGCACAAAATTCAATATGGCTACCCTGACTAAAGTTTATAAGCTTTGACATTTGTAGTGGGGCAAAAAAAAGTGCATGTTACTCAAATTAATTTTTTAAAGTCTGAACAGCAAAAATGTATCTTAATATATTTGATTTTTTACAAAACTTTATTTATCTTAGTCTAAAAGGTGGTCATTCAGGACATAATGCACTTTTCATACAGTGTGGAATATTCGGTCGAAGTACATGCATAATTGCTCAGTTTCCAAGTTTTTTACTACATGACATTGTGATGAGTGAACACAGGTTTACATGAGTGAATACCCAAAATGGAGGTTTCATTATTTGCAAAATGACAGTGAAAACCAGTTTGTGTACAGCGTAAATGGAGCCCATAAACCACATAGCAATGTGCTGAAAAACCACCCAGAACCCCTTAGCAACCAGATGGTAGCACTCTGGCAACCACCAGCTGCACCAGAAAATACTTTCAATTCATTATCGTCATAATCGTCTTATGTATTTTGGTAGATGGCGCTGCCATGCGTGCAGGTGTTCAGACGGGGGACAGGATCATTAAGGTAAGATGCTTGCAGATGCGAGGTTACTGTACAAAGCTGTATTTCTCACTGCCCACTACTCCTCTGTCTTCACCTCTGCATTTCAGCATCCGTCTGTTCTGCCACCTGCTGGTCACAAAATGACCTCATGTTTGAGCCGCTGTAGAACTCGCATGTGTAATGCAGTATATTGCATTTGTTTGTCTCCTCTGCTTTAGGTGAATGGGACATTGGTGACGCAATCGAACCATGTTGAAGTGGTGGAATTAATTAAATGTGAGTATAAACCATTTGTTTAGGTAAAGATGAACACTCATGTCTCCACCACTAACCAAAACTCATTTGTTCTTCACAGCCGGCTCATATGTGGCCCTCACAGTATTAGGCCAGCCTCCCGGGTTGCCCCAGATCCCCCTCTCTGAGGTAGACGTGGGTCTCGGGTCACCGGGGGGTTATGGGGACCCTTTTGTTACATCTCCCAACTCATACAATGCAGCGGAACGCACCTCCTCTCGTCTTGTGTCATGGGTAAGAACCCCATAGATTACTGCAAATTGTTTTCCCATCTGATTTTTGGTTTTGTTTTGTTTTTCATTCAGTGTTTATTTGTTGTCAGTTTACTTCCTCATATCTCTCCTTTAATTAAATTACGTATCCAGTATTTATAATTTGCTCCTCCTTGTCATTTGTCAACCCAACCCTACACAGGAAGAGAACAGTGCTCCACTCAACCAAAGAATGGACAACAAGAGGATGGTGTCCAAGGAGCCACAGGACATACAGGTCAGAATCTAAATATCAGACTGAAAACTACTGCTTTAAAGTTGACACACATGCTACTTTCAATTTCAAAAAGTGTGTCTGTCAGTAAAGTGTTGAGTTACAGAGCTGTATTGTTGCAATGTGACTTGTGTTGCAATAAGAATGAGGCCTTTCCTGTTGGGAGGTAATTTAGAGCTTCAGTATAGCTGATAAGTGAGAGAGGTGACTTAAGCTCCTCCCACTATGTTTCAACAAAGTTACCACCTTCACATGTCTGGTTAACAATGATCTGTCATTCTCATTGTCTTGGAGAGCAGCATAAAAGTAGACTTTTATAGAGCAGAGCAACATGTCAGAGAGCAGGCTGATATTCGTCTATTATTCTTTGACTGTGTGTGTGTGTTCAAGATCTGATTATATAGTATATAAAAATGTCTCTTCTTTAGGGACTGAAGGAGGACTACAGCAGAACTCCCACACACAAACCACTACGGGACATCCAGGAAGCCAAGAAGCACATTCCACATCAGCAGGTCCAAACACATGTATGAAATTTCTGACCAGTTTCAATTCTGTTGCTTTTCATAGCATCAGTAACACACTGTTAGGGAGAGGTCAACCGATTTGGATCTAGCTAAAGAGACACAATGTTTGAATATAAATATTTTTATTAGGGCTGCCCCCTAATAGCCGACTAATCGTTAGTCGACCAGAAGAGGCTTGGTCGACCAAAATGTTATTAGTTGCAGAAAAAAAAAATCCATATTGACAAAGTCATGCAGCTCATTAACGGCTGGTCTGTGGTGATACAGTACATCCGGCAGGACAACCAAACGCTGGCCTATCATTCATCCACCACAAATATGGCTTATCTGAAATATGTAAGTAGCAGCAACGTTACATGGCCGCTCAATCTAATATTAACCTAGAGAAATGTGCGCTGTTTAAGTGTGTGTGTGGAGAGTGGAAGCTGCACTGTAGCGCCCTCATTGCAGGACAGATGAAGGCGCCGGTGCGCTCACTTGCTCTTAAAATATTCCGTAATTTTTGGTCATACAGATAAGAGTAATACATCTTTCAAATCTGTAAAGACTCTAGGTTTATTTGTGTGCACTCACAATAACAACAAAACGCACTTTTGTAAAATAATGAAAGCAAACAGGATGCGCTTTCTGCCGTCTTGATCTGTAAACTTGAGCGCGAAACTCTGAGTGTATCTTTGCCTTATAGACATTAAAAATATATCTATAGAGAGTGAAATGTCTGCTTTAAAATGAACCAATTTAAATGTAAAACAAATATTCTGTTTATGTAATAATCCGTGTGAAACATGCGTACAGGCGCATCCACTATACTGTGAAGATGACGAGAAAGCACTTGTTTATCAGTGAATTATTAAAATGTTAATGCAGCCTCCTTACTGTTTTCATGACACATTCATAATCATAGCTTCTGCAGTGCACTGTGGCAAGCTTTATGCGTGCGCTTGAGTGCTTATTAGGCTTTGTAGGCAGTTAAAGGATCATTATAATGATTTAAATGGTTTATTAATAAAAGTGCAATTAGTCGACTAATTAACTACTAGTTGACCAGAAAAATCCTTAGTCGAGGGCAGCCCTAATTTTTATATTATATGATAGAAAAGTTTCCACAAAAATCTTACAACGCAGCCTTTTTCTGCATTTATAATAATAGGAAATGAGCAAAATATCAGCATATAAGAATGATTTCTGAAATATAATTCAAAAAATAAAACATATCCAAAAAAGATATAAAATATATAATATGTATTTAAATATATTGTTTAATATATATATATATATATATATATATATATATATATATATATATATATATATATATATATATATATATAACTAAAATAAAATATATTTGTAAATATGTAATAGGTGGCTTATTTTCTTATCTTAATAAAAATTATATAAAAACCTGGAATTCAAATTTTTAATAAATTACTAAAATAAAATATATTTGTAAATATGTGCATTTTTAGATAATTGCAGCTTTCCCTTGTTTCTTATGCGATAATTTTTGGGCAAGCAGTTTTCTGATTGATATATTGCTTGACCATTAATTAGACATTTTTTTAGTTTCAAAATATCATGAATCTGATTCTGTAGCTTTGAATTGTTAAGCATGTATTGACTGTATCTGAATCTATGCTTTAGGAGAGTCTGTGTCTCAGGAACAGTGAAGATGGCTTTTGGGTGGATGAGGATCAATATAAGGGAGATTTCAGCCCAGAGGGTCTCTGGAGTGGAAGTTCAGTGTCATCTGTAAGCGTACACTGCGCTCTCTTTTCTTTGAGATATCTTCACTGATCTCAGTTAAACAGTGGCACTTATCATGAGTGTACTCAGTGGCTTTTGTTCCTTGCAACCCTGTGGTGTAATTAATTGTGTTTATGGTGTGTGATGTGCAGGTCCAGCACCGGTTCTACCCAGCCTCTCCAGAGAACCAACAGGACTCCAACTGTTCCAGTCCAAAGAGCACCCCCAGAGACAGCCTCAATTCCTGCACCTCCCCTGATGTCGAGGACGGCTCTGACCTGGTGGGAACCATTGCTTTTGACTGACCTTTCCACCTGATTTCTGATGAGCATAATTGTCACACCTTTCTACTTCCTGTAGGATTCTCGTTTCTCATCCACCATAGGGAACCCACCCTCCCGCCTGGCTTCAGAGATCATTGCTGCTGAAGATGATGACTTTGACATTGAGCAGGAGCAGGTATTTTCAGTTCCTTTCCCTCAGTGCAGGTACCATGGTCTTAGCCACCTGCCTCTTTAACCTGATCTGATGCGTCTCAGGTGAACGGCCAGTGCAGCTGCTTCCAGAGTATCGAGCTGCTCAAGACTCGTCCCGCTCATCTTGCTGCCTTCCTGCACCATGTGATCTCTCAGTTTGACCCTGCACCTCTGGTGAGTTCCAGCAGTAATAAGCAGTACTTGCAAAGGCAAGCGAGACTACTGCTATTGGTCATGCTTTCTCAGCAGTCAGATTTATAATTTTCACTTGACTGACAGTAAAACTGTCAACTTGGGTTGACAAAAAATTTCCCGTAGATTTTAAAGAAGAGATTTTCGGATTTTTGATAATCAGTAACTTGTCAAGCTATAAGCACGCCTGCATTAATTCAGTTCGCCATACGTGAGAATATATGAAATTATGTCTCGCCATTGATTATTCTTTTCATGAGAAGAGGATCCAAGTCTAAATACATTGAGGCTAAAGAGAATAAATGAGTCTTCAATCTAGATTTAAAAGTGTCCAACGTGGGCGAGGATCTCACGGCAACCGGAAGTGCATTCCACTGTTTATGAGTCGCAGGAGTTAAAAAACCATGTCGATATGTTTTTTATAAACTATATGGTACTAAGTACAAAAAATTTATTCTCATAAACATTAAAAAAAATGCTCCGAGAAGAGTGCATAAACCATATTGTCCTAAACATGGGATATTATAGCCTACATGATTATATTCACTATATTTGTTTTCATTGCCTTTAATATAAAATGATGCAAAAATAAAAAATAAAAACAGGATATTGTTTTATATATATATATATAATTATATAATTATTATTTATTTTTTTAATCCAAAGAGAGAGTATATAATTATCCAAAGAGAGAGTATATAATTATTATTTATTTTTTTTAATCCAAAGAGAAAGTATATCACAAAGCCAAAAAATACCAAGATATGTTTTTTTGCCCATATCGCCCAGCCACAAAAAAACTCCTGACCACAAATATTTGAAACTTAGTGTTTACTGGTGACCATATCTGTATCATCAGTAATGTTTTACATTTTAATCAAACAAATTCACAAATCTGTCTCAAATTGCTATTTATCGCTTACTGAATCTCACTTGCCTCCACAGCTCTGCTACCTGTACGCTGACCTCTACAAACAAACCAATTCCAAAGAAACACGGCGGATATTCATGGACTTCTTGACGTTCTTTATAGACCGGGGGGCAGTAAGTGGAGCTTTTCACACCTCATCTCTTCTCGGCAACCCCGTCATTTTCTGCTGTGCCTTGGTATTATTTGGTCTGTGGACAAGTTGAGGCAAAAGCCTGTATCCACCCAGAGCAACCGCGCCTTTTGTCCTGAGAGGTGTGTGGAGAGTTACTCCTTTCCCAGCACCCTCAGGGTCAGGAAGCAAACACACTCTCAGACAACCTTTTACCTCCATGGTCATTGCATATTGTTTTTCTCAAACTCTGTGTTTGTGAGTGGGTGCGCGTCTTCCCTGCAGCAAACTTTGTTCTCTTTCTGCCAGATGAACGGGGAGTTCATTTGGAACTCGTGCATATCCTTTCCCAAAGCTCTGCTGTTTTGTTACTTTGTTATTGTAGTGTTTGTAGTTGTTTTGCAGGGAGAAAAAAAAAAAAATGCCGCTTTTGTCAGAAAGCCCTTTTTAATTTATTATTTTGTTCAACAGAATTTGAAAGTCGCTGTGCCTGAATCCATCTCCTCTGAGCTCGGTAAGCACAGTTAATTTTAGAACTGTCTTAATGGAAGCACAAAAATCATTCTCACCCTCCCATTGTTGTTTGTGTGTTCATTTTAACATCCAACCACATAATCATTTCTCAGCCTTTTGTGGGAGACCTGCAATTGTTCAGAAAGCACAAATCCTGTTTAACATTCACATTGACTCTTCATGTAATTATGGATTTAGCTTCTGAAGCACTTGGTCCCGTGTGTCATCTTGACATTTCTTAAAAAGGCAACATGTTTAGTGACGCATACTGATGTTTCTGTTCATGCAGGTTGTTTACTGGTCATGTATGGCTGTGTTCAAATGTGCATTTGAGAGAAATATTTTTGTGTTCTATGTACCTAACTGTAATTTGAGGGAAGTTTGTCCTTTTTGTTGTTGTTTGGTTTGTTTTTTGTTTTTATGTTTTTTTTTTTTTTTTTAAAATAAGATTCTGGTTTGTATAATGCAATTATAAATAAGTTTTACATAAAACTATTTAACTCCATTATATGTCCCTATTTAGACAGTGTAATATACGTCTATGTGAGTCTGACATGTCAGCATAGTCACAAAGGCAGTAAAACTTGATATCACTTAGATTTTTGGATCAGCTAATGGTCCCTAAAATGTTTTTATTAAAATGGAAAAAGATGAAAAGGATTTTGTGAGGATAAGGGGCTAGAAAAAATTATTAATATAAAATATTGAAATGTGTGTGTGCTCAATTTTTTTTCTTTCCTTTTTTTGTTGTCAGAGCGGCGGAGACCAGAGCTGATTCCAGAGGAATTACACAGGCAATATTTAAAGACAATGCAGGAAACTCTCCTTCCAGATGTACAGAGAAACTTGGAGGACTTCAGGTCAGGAATATAGACATTTTCATTTCATCACTAACTTGTGCTGCCACATTGCAGTCCTTCAGATTGACAGTAACACCTACAAAACAACTGCATCCACTCTTACAGGCAGAAGCGCAGTATGGGCTTGACCCTGGCTGATGTAGAGCTGTCTCGTCTGGACTTTCAACAGCTGGCTCAAGAGAGAGAGAGATTATGCGCTGAAAGGATCCTATCCAAGATAGATGACATCCTGTGAGAATCTCACACACAGTTAATCACTCCGCATCAGCTGGATATATTGAATAGCAATGATACATTTGCAGTGATTTTGCTGATGCAATTACACAAAGCAATCTATTTTTAAAAATAACATTTTAATGCTATTGTTGTCACCCTTTTGGTGCTTTTATTTATCTATTTCAGAGCAAATACACAAATATCAAAATATACATTTAATATTGTCAGTAGACTGAAAAAAATGAGAAATTGTTATACTAAATACAAATTATTTAGCTTTATTGTTCTCAGTGTTTTTAATCTTTTTATTTATGCATTTCAGAAAAAACTACGTAAATATCCAAATATATTCCAAGTATCATCCAGCCCTACTCAGCATACTCAAGATTGTCTGCTTAATGGCTTTCCTCTGTCTTACACATTTGTCTCTTTCAGGTTGACTTCACAAACCGCAGAAGAGGAGAAATGGTGAGAATTGATCATGTTTTCTTCCGGCAAACCTCATTCATAAAGATCGACAATAAAGACATTAAGGATGAGGGTTATTTGATCGTGCATAAAGATGTTGTGTTGGATTTGTTTGTAAATTGTCAGCCTGGGGTGCGCCAGCGTATTGACACTTGACACAAATGCAAGATGCTGCAAAACAGAGCGATTTAATGAGATTTCTTATCTTCATGCATTTCCTAGTCCTCATTTACCATCATGTAGGCAAACATATTTGAGATGCCATATGGAAACACCACAAGCCTGTATGATTTATGAATGTGAGACATATGTGAGAAGATAGATGATGGACTTGTGCACGTAAATTTGGAGACATATGGCAGTAGGGCACTATAAGACAGGAGTCATGTCGAACAGGAGGAGTTGGCCACATGGAGCCACCAGCACTCAACAGGCACAACACAACCCTCAGAGACTCAAATCTTTATAAACAATGATGTTACCAGCTCCTTGTTGAAAAAGATAATGTAGCTCTTGAGCGATTAAGCTATTTTATTGTTAAAATTGTGGGGCAGTGCTAAAAAGTTTGAATGTCTATGTGTAACTAAACGTGTGTGCATGAGATACAGTGAAGACGGCGCATTAGTTTAGAACTCTTCTAATTTGTTTTGGGGTTTTTTTTATGTAAAAAGTGTATTAATTTGTGCAATGATAACCTACCAGCAATGTAAATATGATTTTTTAAATATATTAGTATGAGTACATTACAATATAAATTTATTAGAACGAGCACATTATTATTTATGGGCTTAAAAACAAGATGCAAACAATCAGAATATTGTACCTGGTGGGGAGTGCCCAATGTAAACATGAAACATATGCCATTACCTATATTGTACTGTGGTACAGTTATGGAGGCCCTTCATAATACAGAGGTCAACTGCCTGTTCTGCCAGTAGTTAGAAATAGCCCTATAGTATGCTGTGTTTAATAAACAGCTGTTTTACTAAATTCTGCTGAGGTGAAATTTAGTGCAGTCCTGTATCACAATATGTATCGAACGTGGCCTTTGTATTGTGATGCGTATCGTATCGTAACTGTTCTGGTGATACACAGCCTTAGTAGTTACTAAGTTTGGACCATGAAAAAGAGTTAAATTCAGCTCTAATACACAGTTTTGTCTCCTCCAGCAACTCCATACAGTATGTGATCTTTATGTACATGAAGCATCTGGGAGTTCGGGTGAAAGAGCAACGAAACCTGGAGTCCAAACGAGTTCGAATTAATTTTCTTCCTTCCAAACTAAGGGTATATATATGCCACCTCACATTTTCACATTTCTATCACATAACTCTGTTCCAAAACCTGACTTCTTGTCTACACAGGCACTTACCTTGTGAGGGATCATTCTAATGGAAACTTATTTGACTGATTTGGAACGTTCTTTGTAAAATACTATGACATTAGTATAGTTTTTTTGTTAGCATATTAATCTAATAAATATAAAAAAGATAACCACTTTTTTGGATTTCGTTAGATATTTGTAAAAAATAATTGTAAAATCCAAATAAAATTATATATTACTATTTTGCTGTAAAATAAAGAAATTAATATTTTTAAAAAACTATTTTACTACATTGTATTGTATAATTTATTCTGTTATGTGAACGATACATGCAGTGTGGGATAATTATATTGCCTTCATGGCCAGAGCATGCTTATAATGTCTTGAAAGGCTCTCTCTATAGGCAGTTTACTAGGTCTTGGAACAGAGTAATTATCTTCTCCGTCTTCCCATGGCAATGTCCTAACCCTGAGGACTGTTGTTTTATCCTTTCTGAACAGAAAAGCAAAACGGAGAAGGAAGGGGAGGAGAAGCTGAAAAAGCCTCGCTTTCCCATCCGGGTGCCCCAGCGGTGGCCCAGTCGCATCGATTCAGTACCGTGTAAGTCTAATGTAAAGTTCAACAACCTGCAGCTACTGAAGACAGGCTTTTTTTTAAAGGCTTTGAACTTTTTTTGTTGATTCTGATCCAGCATTAACCAGCGGCTGGTTTGAAAAAATGTACTTGACATATATATTTACTAGCTATGAAACTGTCTTTGATGTTATTTTATTAAAAACAGGCATTTTAGTAGGCATGGCTTGTTTTTCGTTTTTAGTTAACATGTTTAAAACTCTGTCTACATTTGTTTGTTAAAATATGTTGATTCTGCAATCAAATATAAGCTACCGTTCAATAAGTACTTTTTTAAAGAAATTAATACTTCTCTTTAGCAAGTATTAGATCAAAAGTGACAGCACATTTATTTTGATATCAAATAAATGCTATTCTTTTGATATTTCTATTCATCAGTGAATCCTGAAAAAGTCATGGGTATCATGGTTTCCACAATAATATTAAGCTGCACAACTGTTTGCAACATTAATAATAAGAAATGTTTCTTAAGCACTAAATCAGAATATTAGAATGATTTCTGAGGGATCATGTGACACTGAAGACTGGAGTAATGGTTCCTGAAAATTCAGCTTTACATCACAGGAATAAATTACATTTTAAAATATATAACAGTATCAAAAAAGTTACATTTGATCAAATAAATGCAGCCTTGGCGAGACTTTCAAAAACATTACAAAAATTGACCACAAACTTTTGGTAGTGTAGTTGATGTTAGGCCTAAAAGCTTGCAATTCCTGGCAAATTCTAAAAGCAGAAGACTTGCCCTCATTTTGCTTTCCTTCCTCTGGGTGGTGAAATATTCATATTGATGGCAAATCTTGTTTGGTGTGTGTTTGAGCAGCTGGGAGGGCCGGGGACAACATCAAGCATCGGCCTCAGAAGCAGATGTCTCAGCCAGCTTTGGGCGGGTCAGAGCTGATAGAGGGTGGACGTCTGCGGGGCAGTCAGTCGAGTGAGGGCTCAGACCTCCTACATAGCCCTAGTTTGATCACCTCTCCCCCCTTCAGCACCCCTTACAGTTCACCGTCAGACCCCTCTGGCAAGGACCTGGAGTTTAGTGAGTTTTGCATCTCCAATTTCATTCATCAGAGTGATGGTTCCTTTCATTTCCTGGACATGCCATCTGAAAGTGTCTCTTGTGTGTCCTCAGATATGAGCTCGTCTGCGGTGGTTCCCCGGCTCAGTGATGGGCTGCAATCTGGAGATGTGCTGGACGGCATCTACCCACCCTGTGATGACATTCCATACAATATGGATCAGCTAGAAGAAGATGGATACAGGTGCATTTCTGTTTCTTTATTATTTCAGACTTATTTCAAACATAGTCTTGATCTGTCTCAATGCGTGGTTACGTTTAATGTTGTTCAGTGAAATTTTGTTAGCAAAATCCAGCCATTTATAAACTAAAAGCCATAAAATGGTTTATCTTATCACCCAAGATTTTAATATAAATGTGATCACTTTTGGTCAGTGTAATGAGTATGTATGTACTGTGTTTCAGACTCCTTGATGTGGGCACACCTAAACTGAGTAGAAGGTACTGGTCACTGGCTGCTGTCAATCACCCACATCACACTGTGTCCTATCCAAAAGCGACATGATAAAGCAACAGTCGATATTTTTCCCTAACGAGCTGTGATGAGGACATTTTCTCCACTGCCTGGTTTCTGTTTTGTGCTAGGCTGCCATGCTCATAGTGCAGTCTTATTTATTTAAGTATCTATCCACATTAAGCATCAAATATCGATTGATTTGGCTGAGATTATACCAGTAGTTGCACAGTCTGACTAAAATGTTTTTCGTGTAACATTGTGCATGAAACTTGGTTTGAATACAGTTAACCCTCTTTTTGAAAGGCTTCTTGTGTGCATATCCTCTTATTTTGCACCAGCTCTCACATTCAGATAGAGATACACATTGAGTTTAATGAGGGTGTTAATCTGTGTACCATCTCCTCCCTCACAGGTTTGAAGAGTTGCAGAGTGAGGATGATCAGGGGAGTGATGTTTACTCTGATGTAGATCCTCCAAACTGGCAGCAGGTGGTCAGGCGTGATGTTTTAGCAGGCCTGACGCCCCACGAGATCAAGAGACAAGAAGTCATTAATGGTACAATGTTGTTCTCATTTCACTACATAAATCAGATAGGTGCTCATTAAATCTGTAGGTTTAACATGTACAATGCATTTTTAGAGGTGTTGTTTTGGTTTTTGGTTTTAAAGTAACCCTCAGTTTATTTGATGCTCTTAGAACTATTCTACACGGAGCGAACTCATGTACGCATGCTGAAGGTCCTAGACAGTGTCTTCTACCAGAAACTCACCCGAGAGAACATACTGCCCCCTGTTGACATCAAGAACATATTCACCAACCTGGAGGAAATCATCCAGTTGCACAGTATGTTTGCTTCCGATACATTTTCTTCTTATAAACCGCCACATGTTTCACATCATGGCATCTGCTGTTTAAAATTTCAGTGAGGATAGCAGATCAAATGACAGCGATACGCAAGAAGAACGAGTCATCGGTCATCGACCACATAGGAGATGAGTTGCTGGCTTGGGTAAGGGCTCATGTTTTGCTCGTATCCTGTGGCCATTGTGGTAGGTCTTCTCTGAGTGATAAGACTCCCACCCACCCACAAATCCTCTGGCTTGTTGTTTTCTAGTTCAGTGGTGGAGAGGAGGAGAAGATCAAGCAAGCAGTGGGCACTTTCTGCAGTAACCAGCCCTTCGCCCTGGAGCTCATCAAATCCCGGCAGAAGAAGGACCAGCGTTTCACCTCCTTCATGCAGGTGGGTCGAGACTCCTCGCTGGCTGCAGGGCCGTGAGAGCTGCAGTTTAGTTGAGAAAGACTGTGTTTGCGGCACTACAGACATACAGTACCGTTCAAAGGTTTGGGGTTAGTACGGTTTTTAAAATTCTTTTGAAAGATGTTTCTTATGCTCACCAACACTGCATTTATTTCATAAAAAAAAAAAAAAATTGTAATGTTATTACAGTTAATAATTGTTGTTTTTTTAATGTATTTAAAAAAATTTAATTTTAAAATGCTGAATTTTCATGATCCTTCAGAAATCATTCTAATATGCTGATTTGATGCTCAAGTAACATTTCTTATTATTATCATTCACTAGTGGTAAAAACAAGGTTTCAACACTTTTTTGCTGCTTAATATTTTTGTGGAAACTGTGATGCAATTTTTTAATATTGTTTCCTTAACAGAAAGTTAAAAAGAACAAAGATTATATGAAATAGAAATATTTTGTTACATTATATCTTTTAATGTCACTTTTGATCAGTTTGATGCATTCCTGCTGAATGAAACTATTAAAAAAATCTCAATGACCCCAAACTTTTGAATGGTAGTGTACATTTGCATTTTTACAGAGTAAAAAGTAATTATTCATATATATTTTACAATATTCACTGTTTCATTCTGTTATGTATGTTATTTTAGGAGGAACCGAATGTGTTAATGTATCAACTTGATTATTTTTATTTTGTAATTAATTCTAATTACATTTTAGTAAATTGACACTCCTGCTAATTTTACAGCAAATGGCAGGTTTGCTGTGTTGATATAGTGTTACAGCAGAAGAGATGCTTATCTAATTAAAGTAATCTTTGAATTTGTAATGGTATCAGCTTTGCCTGGCAGCAAAACATTAGAGTAAACGGAAGGTAAAAGAGATTTTGTTTAATTAGAATTTTATTTGTAGGATATACTGTAGAATTTGCATATCTTGGAGATAAGAGTTTATGAACCTTAGGCAGATGTAGTTGTGTGGAGCCTTGGGAGTGTTGAGAGCTTGTGTTTGTCTCTGCACTGTTTTTGTCTTGAAGTAGAAGTGGATGCAGGGAACACAGAGAGTAAGACTTCAGATTTAACAGCCTTTCCACATACACTGCATTTTCTGAAATCAACCGTGCTAATCTCTCCATTGAGAAAACTAGTGTGTAAGCACTAGAACATAAAGGTGTAATAAAAATGTAAAATCCTCATTGTGCATTTAAGGTGTATATTAGATCAAATTGAGCTTTTTCACATTTTACAGAAGCAGTTCACCCCAAATCGCCGTAGTTTACTCACCTCCATGTTGTTCCAAATCCATTTGACTGAGACTTTCTTCTATGGAACAGAAAAGGAGGTTTCACACTGCTCTTTTCATGAATTGAAAATTAATGGTGACTAATGAGAGCAGAGGTGAAGGGAAACATTTTCAGTGAATAATGACTTGCTTCATTCTGTTCCTCACACAAAGCCTCAATATGACCTCAAAAGACATGAGCCAATTCAATGGTTGGGGATTATTAGGAGACTATGATTGACAAGGGCCAGTGGAGGGAATTTGGCCAGGACACCTATACACCCCTACTCTTTACGAGAAGTGCCTTGGGATTTTTAATGACCACAGAGAGTCAGGACCTCAGTTTAAACATCTCATCTGAAGGGCTCCCTGACTCACATCTTTTGGACATGCCCGAAACTGAATAATTTTTGGTGTAGCATATTTAAGTGGTTCTCTGACATGTACAGCTGTATATTTGAACCTGACCCAATGATTGCATTGTTTGGGGTTTTCTCCTTCTTTACTTAATCACAGAGTTTTCGATGCAAAGCCCAATTATGTATGGAATGGTAGTTGCAAAGAAAATGATTTTAAAACTTTGGAAGTCAGATACTGCGGCCTCATTTTAGGATCTGGTTAAGTGAGCTTATTGGTATATTGCATATGGAGAAGGTCCGCTATGGCATGATGGACAATCTTAATAAATTTTCAGATATTTGGGAGCCATTTTTGGCTCACCTTGACAAATATAACACTGAGTTGGAGCAGCAAGGGAGTTCATAGAGTGCCAACCACCTTTATCATCTCTGTTTAGTACTTGTGTTGAGATTCTAATGTCAGTGGTGCAGCAGTGTACTTAATTACTGTTGTTTTTAAATATGCCCTGTTTGTTTTTTTTGTTTGTTTTTTTTTTTTGTTTTTTTGGTGTCTGTGTTCTGTTTTGCTTGTGGTTTCTATTCTGTATATTTTTTTCTGTCTGTTTTTTCTTTTGTTACTTGTATACAAAATTCAAATAAAATATATAATTCAAAAAAAAAAAACATCTCATCTGAAGAACGGTGCCGAAGAACACAGCTATGGCTGTGGCAAATTGTATGGAACAGTTATTTTAGTATTATTTATATATGTTATTATAGTATTTATTCGTATTTTGATGATTTTTCATCCATATGTTCTATTTTCAATTTTCATTTAAAATTTAGTTTTAGTAATTTTATGTGCTTTTGCCATTTTTATTAGTTTTTCTACATTTCTATTTATTTTTCATTTCAGTGTTAGTTTCATTAATTTTAGCAATACGGGTATCATTTCTAATTTGAATCGTTTAACTTTAAATTGTCATCTAATATTTATATTATGTTTTATTTCTGCTTTATTTTAATGAATAAAAGTTATTTTTAATAGCTTTAGTTAATATTGACAAGACTGGTATAGAAAAGAGCAGCATGAAGATTCTGCCTAACATCTCATCTTGTCATCTAAGCAAAAATCATACAGGTTTGGAACAAGATGAGAGTGAATAAATGATAAAAGTACTGTATATAAATTTTTGATTAAACTGTCCCTCTGATGGACGACATGAAGATGTTTGTGAGTGAGGTGACAGTATATTTACACATTTCAGAGGTGTTTTTGTGGTGGTTCACCAAGACATTAGTAATTCCAGTTACCTTGCTGACAAATCACAATATTGAGACTTGCAGAGGATTACTTTCTCACTTGAGTGAAGGATAAAACCCACACTGAAGTGTATTATTCATGATGTTGGAGACTCTTGATAACGAAAAAAATATGCAAAAGATTAGGGAGGATTTTGTTGTGGATTTGCATGTACTGTTGTCCTCAATTTCTTGTTTGATTGTCTCTGCACCATCTGCAGGAGGCTGAAAGCAATCGACTGTGTCGACGATTACAGCTGAAGGACATCATCCCTGCAGAGATGCAGAGGTTCACAAAGTACCCCTTACTGATGGACAACATTGTCAAGTACACAGGTATTCTACTCCTTCATGCATCCAGGCCTCCTTTAGTCTGTTTTATGCATCGCTTGCAGCAAGATTTACATTAAAGTTAAATTAATTCTTGTTTTACACAACATTTAAAACAAATTCACAACAAAAAAAATAATTAAGAACAGAATAGCTACGTTTAAAATTGACATCCAGGTTTACTACCAGGTGTGACTTCTGTTCTTCTGTGCATTTGAAAACAGTTGGAGAACGAAAGAAAACATCTGTTCTATCATTTTGTGTAACCCGAAAGGGGTTGTCAATCATAGCATTGCTGATTGACAGCAAAAAATGATTTGTGACACTCTCACCTCATGCCATAGGTATGTCAGTGATGTGACAGACAGCTAGTTGTCGACTGGAACAACCAAACTTAATAAAAATTCAGTTGTAAGTCCTGAAAATTTTAAGGAAGTCGCTTCCGTTATTAAATGTTGACCATCTTTTTCATAACGCTGCATAAGACCTCGACAACCATTATTTTCAACACTGATAAGAAGATTTTTTCATCAGCAGCAGATCAGCATATTAGAATGATTTCTGAACGATATATGAGCTATATATTTATGAAAAAATTAGCATATTGTGAAAAAGTTCATTATTTTCCATAATGTAATGATAAAAATTAAACTTTCATATATTTTAGATTCATTGCACACCAACTGAAATATTTCAGTTCTTTTATTGTTTTAATACTGATGATTTTGGCATACAGCTCATGAAAACCCAAAAATTCCTATCTCAAAAAATTAGCATATTTCATCCGACCAATAAAAGAAAAGTGTTTTTAATACAAAAAAAAGTCAACCTTCAAATAAGTATTTTCAGTTAGGCACTCAATACTTGGGTCGGGAATCCTTTTGCAGAAATGACTGCTTCAATGCGGCGTGGCATGGAGGCAATCAGCCTGTGGCACTGCTGAGGTGTTATGGAGGCCCAGGATGCTTCGATAGCGGCCTTAAGCTCATCCAGAGTGTTGGGTCTTGCGTCTCTCAACTTTCTCTTCACAATATCCCACAGATTCTCTATGGGGTTCAGGTCAGGAGAGTTGGCAGGCCAATTGAGCACAGTAATACCATGGTCAGTAAACCATTTACCAGTGGTTTTGGCACTGTGAGCAGGTGCCAGGTCGTGCTGAAAAACGAAATCTTCACCTCCATAAAGCTTTTCAGCAGATGGAAGCATGAAGTGCTCCAAAATCTCCTGATAGCTAGCTGCATTGACCCTGCCCTTCATTGACCCAGACCATCACTGACTGTGGGTACTTGACACTGGACTTCAGGCATTTTGGCATTTCCTTCTCCCCAGTCTTCCTCCAGACTCTGGCACCTTGATTTCCGAATGACATGCAAAATTTGCTTTCATCCGAAAAAAGTACTTTGGACCACTGAGCAACAGTCCAGTGCTGCTTCTCTGTAGCCCAGGTCAGGCGCTTCTGCCGCTGTTTCTGGTTCAAAAGCACACGCCTGTGCACGGTGGCTCTGGATGTTTTCGACTCCAGACTCAGTCCACTGCTTCCGCAGGTCCCCCAAGGTCTGGAATCGGTCCTTCTCCACAATCTTCCTCAGGGTCCGGTCACCTCTTCTCGTTGTGCAGCGTTTTTTGCCACACTTTTTCCTTCCCACAGACTTCCCCCTGAGGTGCCTTGATACAGCACTCTGGGAACAGCCTATTCGTTCAGAAATTTCTTTCTGTGTCTTACCCTCTCGCTTGAGGGCGTCAATGATGGCCTTCTGGGTTAACCTCTTACCCTTGATTTCGGTTTTGAGTAATGAACCAGGCTGGGAGTTTTTAAAAGCCTCAGGAATCTTTTGCAGGTGTTTAGAGTTAATTAGTTGATTCAGATGATTAGGTTAATAGCTCGTTTAGAGAACCTTTTCATGATATGCTAATTTTTTGAGATAGGAATTTTGGGTTTTCATGAGCTGTATGCCAAAATCATCAGTATTAAAACAATAAAAGACCTGAAATATTTCAGTTGGTGTGCAATGAATCTAAAATATATGAAAGTTTAATTTTGATCATTACATTATGGAAAATAATGAACTTTTTCACAATATGCTAATTTTTTGAGAAGGACCTGTATATATTGCTCATTGTACGTGTTGTCATTTTGTAAGATATTTTTATTTTCCGTCAAAAAAATTTTCCACAGATCCCCATCACTGCCTTGCAATCCCTACATTATTGGGAGATGAAGAATTAATTCTTGAAATTTATATGGGTGTTTATATGTTTGACAAATAAGTAGTCAGAACCTCACCTTTATTGTGTAAGCTATTCAAAAAAGTGCTGGCTGGACACCAACCATTAGTAAATTAGAGCTATGCCTGCTCTTAAATCCCCATTATTATTCTGAAATATTCTGAAGGAGGAAAAACAATTTCAAAGTGTCTCTCACATTATTTGGCAGACGTGTTAAATTGTGGCTCTCTTGGCATTGTCAGAGGAAAGCAATAAATGTAAAGTATAACTAGTGATTAAGGAGGAGGTGATTCTTCTCATATTCATTGGCACTTGGCAATATTCTCAGTGGTGGGCACTTGGCTGGCCAGGATGTTCTTAAAGAGTTGGTTAGTCTCTTCTTGAAACGTGTGTGTATGTACGTTATATATCTTCTTTACCGACAGATGAGTCAGAGGAGAAAGACAAAGTGAGACGAGCAGCCGAATGCTGTCGACACATTCTCAGCCACGTCAACCAGTCCGTGAAGGAGTCAGAGAACAAACAGGTAAGCATTGCAACTCTATCGAGCTGCCACTCTCTCTCGGGTTGGCAGACAGCCCAAGGTTGACAGACTTTATAGCCTCAGGTCAGCTTAAAGGAAAGACAGGAAAACCAAAACTTAATGATTGTCAGTGTTCATCTTTAGGTTGAAAGCTTCCAGGTCTTCTTACATCAGCCCTGAAAATGCTCTTAGAGTAAAAACAGGATTATCAAACCTTCTGTAAACTGCTGGAGATCATTCATTAGAAAATTCATTAAAAAGAGGGCAGCTAGGAAAATCTAATCTATTCCAGCATCTACAGTCCATTTCTTAAAGGATTGAAACTTTTAAGATTTTTTTTTATTTTTTTAATCATAAGAGGTCAGCCAATGTTAATGGATTCTTTAGCATAAATATGTATTTTGTTTGTGTCCCACAGAGACTGGAGGACTACCAGAGACGGCTGGACCTCTCTTCCCTTAAGCAGAGCGAGAACCCCATGATCTCGGAGTTCAAGGTTAGTGCTAATCGTACAGATTTGTCGAGCATTTTTCCCGGAGAACCGTATTCGTGGAGCAGAGAATAGCAGGGTATCCCACCAGTTATTCTGTCATGCGGATCAATGTCAATCACAGTTGTGTGCCTAAGATTCATTTTTAGGAAGACAGCATCTTAAGGAGCTAAATCTAATTGTATATTTCTTCAGATAGATAAAAATGTTTATAAATTCAATAATATGTGGCAATCACTTTGCAAAATGTCGGTGTAAACAATCAGTCGATCCACATAAGGATCAGATTTGAAAAGCAAATCTAAATTTAGGTGCTGTGTGATTAAAACTAGTAGCAACTAGGATTTTAAGGATGCAAGTTAATCATTCATTTCTTATCACACAGAACCTGGATCTCACTAAAAGGAAGATGGTCCATGAGGGTCCTCTGTCCTGGAAGATTAACAAAGACAAAACTATTGGTAAGCCACTTCTCTCAAACTTCCTGAAAGCTTGCTTTTTTGATGATTGTATAATAACTCTGGTGTCTGTTCTTGTGTCAGAGCTGTATACTTTACTCCTGGAAGACATCCTGGTGTTGCTGCAGAAGCAGGACGAGCGTTTAATTCTCAGGTGTCACAGCAAGAACCTCGCAGGAACGGCTGACACAAAACACATATTCAGTCCCATCATCAAACTCAGCACTGTGCTGGTGCGCTCGGTGGCGACGGGTGAGCGTCTGACTTCTCATTTGTCAAAAGCACACACTCTCCCCACATATATTTAAAGAATTAATCCTTATGGGGTTGCTTTATTTCCCCAAACAGATAACAGATCATTCTTTGTGATCTCCATGTCCAAAAACGGAGCTCAGATTTATGAGCTGATGGCCCAAACAGTGTCTGAGCAGAGAATGTGAGTTCTCGCCACTTCTCCTTCTCATGTTTCTGTAATCCACTACTCTCTCGTTTATTGAAAAGTGTTAATTGTCTTTTATATCAGGTGGCAACGGCAGATTGCTCAAAGGGCAGATGTTACGAACGCCAAACCCCACAGCATCATTCCTTTGCCTCAGCACGAGTGAGTTCCTCTCCACTTCCTACAGATCTATGCTTAGTTAATTACTTGTTTGCGTATTAAAAAATACAATGCTGTTTCTGAAAAATTGCTAAATTATGCTCACGCTATATAAAAATGATTTATAATTACCTTTTTGTTTACATTATCATGGTTATCGTTATACATATTTATATTTAATGTAATAATTTAGAACAAATTAAGTTTGATTTTTCATCATCTTTGACTGGGACAAGAGTAACAATAAAATCTATGCATAAAATGCATTTGAAAGTAGCTTATGTAAACAATAAAGGCCTGTACCTTACATAACTGTTCATTTGTGTTCTAGTGGTGACAGAGACAGTGTAGAGTTAAGCAAGTTCAGCAAAGGCTCTGAACAGATCTCCACAGGAAGCATCCAGTCCACAGGTAGCTGTGCATGTACAAAGGCTTCTCTGATTGTAAAAGTGTTGATTGCCACCATACTCAGCTCGAGCCTTCATCATCTGTCCTCAGAGAAAGACAGTGAAATTTCGCCCACGGCAGCCCTGCAGGATTGTGTCTCTGATGCCAACCCTGGGGAAGAGGACCAGGTCCCTAGAGCTGGCAGGGATGGCTCGTATCTGGACTCTGAGCTCTTGAACGGCAGGGACACAGACTCTGTATCCTGCTCGTCTAAAGCAGATGAGGCCCTTAAAACCCGTGAGACTGCATTTATTAGCTTACGAACACATCACTTTTATGTTTTATTTTTGACAACTTGAAATAATAAATGTTAAATAATTATTTACTTAATAAATTGTGCCTGCCAAACATCTTAACAATGCCAGATACCATGAGTTTAGGCTACTGTGCCCATTTGTTTTGGCTTCTGGGAGGCAATTGTCTGTATGCCTGCCAACTCAAGAAACTGACAATTCAGCCACTTTTGAATAAAAAGAAAAACTTTTGGAAAGACTTATTCATTTTCCAGTTGTCTTTTAATTAGTTTAGTATCTAACAATAGAAGACTTTTAAGATCTTGTGCACTTTTGCTTCCTAATGAGATTCATTTCTGCTGAAAACAGCAAATATGTGAGCTTGGGATCTAATGCATTTTGACATGAAGCTTTTTGCTTTTTGTATGAGGTCAACATAGGTCTTTTGTTATCTGCGCATCAAGTTGGGATACAGTATGTTTTATTAATGGAAAATCTAACTCTGTTTCACTGATTGAAAAAAACCACACCAAATGATTCTTAAATTTCCCTGATCGCTGTGGTGTATTCATGCTGTAATGTGTTCCAATAAATCCATAGATAGGTGCATATTACTTTTTGTGGTAAAGGACATACCACCCCAAAAATGTTGGTAACCAAACACTTTTGCTTCCCATTGACTTTCATTATATGGACAAACAATACAATGGAAGTCTGTATGAACCAAAAGTGTTTAGTTACCAACATTCTTTAAATTATCTTTTTGTGTTCTGCAGACGAAAAAAGTTTGGAATGACATTAGGCAAATGATGACCAAATTAAATTTTAGGGTGGATTGTCCCCTTAATTAAGTATGCTTATTATAATTCCTATTGTAACAGTTTATTGCAGCACAGATTCAAGGTTTGTGAGCAATTAAAACAGCTCAATTAAATAAAACATCTGAATCAGACATTTCTGATTTTCTCGTTAACATCAGTCGTGGTCTCAGTATCACACTTGTCCTGTATGTTGTGTTAAATGCATCTTCATTTCAGGTTGTTTTGAGGTAGTGTATAATTTACTAAGATCTGTGTACACATGATTGTCTTTTTCAGTGGCGGCGCTGAAGCAGGTGCTGGTGACTCAGCTGATGGCTCAGGATGAGGGCGAGCGATTGGGCAGATCGGCTGGCAGTCGTCTCCTCAGGACCACCTCTCTACGCACACCGGTGGAGCACAGCTCCACGCGCACCCCAAGTCGAGCTCAGGACTACACCTCTGGAGATACGGGCTTCTACGAGTGCCCAGAGGACTACAGTGAGTGTTTGACCAGGAAACTTACTGTTTTGTGATAATACTGGTTGATACGGAGAAGTGGGCTGGAAAAAATGGTGTCAGGATATGTGGCATTACAGGTAGTAGTCTTCAAAATCCCAGTGTTCTGGCTGATGTATTTGTGCTTTTCAGCAGCTTACCTGGTTCTGGAGGGGTACGGTGGCCCAGGCGAGAGCAGTACAGATGACGATATTCAGGTCCGGAGAAAGGAGTCGAGTTTGGCCCACAGCTGTGCTGCTGACTCAGGCATCAGCCTCAAGTTCTCCTCGCCCTCCTCAGGCAGCACGTCTCGCCTCAGCAGACAGGTCCTCTCACATCTACGCTGCCTGCAGGCCAACCTCAACCACCTCAAGGTCTGTCTGCTCTTACCACTCTTTGAATTCAAGGGCTCCACGAAATATTCACAATATACTCAGGATTGATTTGTTGGCTATATAAAATGTGATCTTGATTATTTTAATGCACTTTCAAGTTCTTAAAGGTTGGGTCATTAGTTTTTTTTTTTTTTTTTTTTTTTTTTTTTTGCAATTTGGGAGTGTCAGGTTTTCTTAGGTATTCTCCACTATACTGTATTTTTATGACTGATACAGATCATTTATGTCTAATAACTGCTATGTAGAAATAATTAAAAAATGTTGTATACAATTTTGTAATAAATAGACAAAATGTGTGTATATATTATAAAATGAAATCAGTTTTTAAAATCACTTTTATACATGTATGTTAATTAATTATTAATGATGTTGATTAATGAATTAATGTTAATGATTTAATAATATTTTATATATTTATATAAATTATGCATAATATACATATATATTTAATAATACAATTTAATGAATTTATTAATTATATACATTTAAAAATAATTCATAAATGGTTAATTGTTGTCAATGATATCTTAATACTAATTATATATATATTTTATATTAGAATTTTTTTATTTATAATTAAATATATATATTTTCTTTTGAATCTCTTATTCGAGAAAAAATTGGTAATATATCAAATAATAACTCAACCTTTGAATACTGTTGTTTGGTGCAGCAACTTGATATTAAAGAAACAGTTTTTGACATTAATTGACTGATTATTAATGATTATCAGTGTTTCTATACTTTTAAGCTTTTTAAGCCTAAAGTCATTTGAGTAATAACTTGGTCATGCTTTTCAGGAAATGGAAACGAAGTATTATAATCTACTTCGCCAAAGGCCTGTTGAGTCAACAGCAGATACGGACGAGAGCAGAGGTAATGTGAACACCACAGTGACTGCTAAACATTTCAAATCAAACAGCCTTTGACAATGAGTTTCTGTTTCAGGATTATTCCATCATTCTACTCTTCCCTAATCTTCCTCCCACAGATAAGAAATAGACTGACAGAAGTTCCTGGCTCCTGTGATGATGGGGCATCGCTTCTATCCATAACATGCTCCACACAAGCCTGTCTTCCTCACTGCTGAACACCTACATCCAAAAACGAGGGGAATATTCTAACAAGGCCTCTCGCTTCTGCCAGAACTCGTCAATTAGGGAAGACGGACTGTCTCCTCTCAGCCTTACCTGTCCCAAGTACATGTCCTCATTCCAGTGAACGTGGGCACCCCAGCTCTTCTCCTTTCCCAGCAGCCTTTGCTAGAGAAAGGAGAACTATACCAAAATGTACAAAGCTCTGTGTTTAGAAAATATAAGTTGAGAAAGGATTTTTTTAACTAATAATGTATTAAGTTTTTTTCTTTTTTTAAATCCCAAGATGTATTTATTTTTCTTTTTAGTGTTTTCCATGTTTCTTGCATGCTTTTGGCTGTTGAAACTCTTAAGCTGTCTGTCGCTGTAGGCTTCAGTATGACTGAACAGGGCGAGCGCTCCAGAATTCAGACTCTTTTCTCCCCCACGATTTTTATGTGTGGCAGCCCAAGCCTGTGCAGTACATAAAGAGAAGTTTTTGCTCAAGGCCTCCCTCAGTTACTCCCTCAGCCAGCTGACATTCCTCCCAGAGCCCTGGACTGATTCATTTGCCCGTGAGACCCTCCTGCTGAGATTAAGAGTGGATGGAGCTCAGGCTCTCTTGGTCGGCAGCTACATTCTGATGACTGCAAAAAGAGAAGATTTGCCATCAAGATTGAAGGTGATATAAAACCTGGCAATAAAGATGCAATGACAAAACCTATGTACTGATCAATTTGGCTTCATTTTTGGCATTTTTTTTTTAAATGCAGGCACCCTAATGAGTACATGTGCTGGAATGTGACCCAGAATGGGAATTCAAGTAGCTTTTCAATCAAAACTGCAGTCTTAAAAAGGAATAGATTGACAAATGAATGATGTCCAGTTTCTTTGTCACTGCAACTCACTGTTGTAATTGTCCTTTGACATGAACAAGAGCTTCTGGAAAGTTCCTCCTATGGATGCGATTTCGGTCAGAAAAAAATGGTCAAGCAGTTTCATATTTCTTTATCTTGACAGCAAGACAAGAAGCTTTTTAGCATTAGTGCTATTAAATGGAGAGCAAAGAATGCGAGCATAATTAATGCTCTAATTATGTGCTGCCACGGAGAATGATTGGAAATTTAGTTTGTTTTTGAAGTCGTGCGAGCCTGTCTCCTCATAAACCAGCTAAATGAGTTGTTTTCTGGCAAGCTTTATCGTTATTCCTCATCAAGTGTACATAAAGTGAGTACAAACTAAATTGTACAGTCATCATTCACAGTTACAGCGTTTTATGATCAATACCAATTTGTTTTTGCCATGATTCTTTCCTTGATGCACACAGTGGGTGAATGGTGCACTGACCTTTAGTTTGATGAATCTTTATAGTACTTTCTGCGAGTGATTTTGGAGTAAAGTCTTAAGTTTGTCTTTTTTTTTAATCATGCATAAAGAATATTTGATCAAAATTATTTTATTTTGTTTAGGATAGTAAGTAAATCTATAATAATATGAGAAAACATCACTTTCTATATATGATGTGCTGATCTAAACTCTAAGCCCTTGGGCTGTTTACTGTTGCTATGGTTACCTCTTCAGGTGATCGTGAATATTTAGTGCTATATGAAAATACTAGGGGATTAAATCAGATGTTTCATCACGATATGATCTGACAAATTCTCTGCGACAGAGATTCAGTATTTGCCAATACCTCGAAACGATTATGATTGATATATCACCATTACTATTATTATGTACCTGTTTTACACAACCAGATAAACCTTTTATTAATTTACAAATGCAACCAAAATATAACTGACATTTTAATTGAAAATTGTAAATTCCAATTGGGACATACAGACTACACTTACCTTTTTACTGAATACATGAATATTTATTTACACAGTAGCAATCATCTTTAAAATTTTCCTTTCTCGTTACATTATTGTAAAACAAACATCAAGATTAGGAGCAGAAGTCAAAGAATCAATTTATTCTGTTCTTTGCTTGAGCCATCCAGCATTTCATGGTATATAAATAACCAAGTTTGCACCAGATATTCTTGTTGATTATACAGTGAGAGGCCAGTAGAGGGCAGTTAGTGCTTGTCTGTCTAGAGACTGTGTGTTTGCCCATAGGGCTGCAGTGACATCAATGCTCTGGGTTTAACTGGGCTCTACAGGTTAGCCATGCAGATACAGAGCAGAGCAAGTGTTTAAACTACAACCGTTAAGCTCAGTCGGTCCTCCTCAGGCATTGCTCATTACCACGACACTTGTTGCAATTCATTAAAAAAGAAGAAAAAGCTCTTCACTTAACCGTGCTCGTGCATACATCAGTATTAATCATTCAAATGAATCCCAGAGCTCCACTGTAGCCTCAGTCAAGATTTTTATAGAGACACTTACCTTTTTGCACTATATGTCCTCTGTGGTACAATGTCCTCATGGTTTCATCCTTAAAACACGGTGCAGTTAAGTGCAGAGCAACAGACAGCAGGATAATTGATTGTCTCAGGCTCCGCATGCACCTGTCAATTATCTAATTGAAGCGCTGAGGGGGGCGAGAAAAAGGGCGAACTGTGGTGTCACATCACATCTCTCGCAGTCTCTCAGGTCACCTAGACCAACCCAAGAGCCATTCCTGTTTCCAAACTCAGTTCTACATTCATCACTTAATCTACATTCATAAAATCCTCATAATATATATTGTGCGCAGCCATCTTTAGAATTTTGTCTTTGTACTTCAGTTTTTGTGGTAGCTCTATTGCGTCATAACGTACAACTCTATCAGTGCGATACATCCACTGGCTTTTTCCTTCTGCCTAAAACTGAGCTACTCTCATTATCGCAATAGACAGAAAAGATATGATTTACATAAAACTTTTGAAATATATGAAGAGTTCAGATGCAAAAGCCTCTAAGTGCCGTCTGAAATTTTCTTCTAAAATTATAATTTTTATCAGGCTCCTGTGCTTAGGTTCAGTAATTTTAATTTAATGGCAATGTATAGGTCCTTTTCTATTCCATTAAAGTGAAAGAACTGAACATAAATACAGGAGCCTGATAAAAAAATGCTAATTTTAGAAGAAAATTTCAGATGGCACTTGGAGGCTTTTGCATCTGAACTTTTCATATAGCTATATATCTTTTTTTTAATGACTAGTACTGTACCACAATTTTTGATATTGTTCTGTAGGCGCACGTACATTCTGTGTGGATTTGGTTTGCTCATTCATTACAGTGGGTGTACATCCTCTGCCTGACATACTGTGCTACCATATTTTAACACATTTATTAAGGCACGTAATCATAGTTATTTTCCACTTGACATGATGTGATACCCATATTTTAATATTAAAAGTAAGTCATCCTAACAAAAAAAGCACATTTATAGGCAAGCACGACAGTTAAAGTCACCCAAGTGATTTTCAGAGTGACAGGCCGCGGCACGAATAAATACGCATGCTTGACATGAATTTGATTTATTTATTTTCTTATACTAAAACAATAGTACTTAAAGGCTTTATTTCTCAAGTTATTGTGAAGACAATAAGCTAGGCTATTAGAAACCTGTCAAGCTTATTATCATGTAACGTGGCAGCAAAGAGAGAAGCAAGGAGAGGTTACGAGTCCCCCGTAGGATGCAAGTGTTTGATTATGACCTCACTTCCACCCCTCAGTGAGTAATGAACCTCTATGCTCATATTGACTCTTCTAAATGGAACATTACCCCTCTGCATTTAGTCTCACTGGAACAGCACTCAGCTGCTTTTAATTACATAGGTGAACAAACCAGGCTTAATATAGAAGGAATTAACACGCCCCCACCAAATTATTATTCAAACCACTCAGAGAAGAACACACGAGTTAGTGTGAATGACATTTGTGCCAGAGGAGACTGGTTGGATTGAATAAGTCATGCATACGTTTTTTTTTTTTTTTTCGTCCCACCTCAGAATCGCATCAAGTTTACAAATTCATTTTAATGTAGTTGAGATTTATTTCAGTTTATTGTTGATTGGGAAAACTACAACATGCATCGGATTGATATGCAAATCAAAGTTGTCACTGAACAAAAGAGTTCATGGCATTCTGCAACATTTATACAGTCAGTGTTTGGTAAACTGTATTATTTAACAATACAGTTAAAAAAGCAAAAATTTTCGAAAGGCGAATGAGATGAGGGTTTGGGTGTCTGGATTATGAAATGCATGAAATAAATGCCCACAAAATGGAATATATGCCAACTCTTATTCAACCAGAATGCGTTTTCAATATATGCATATATATATATGCATTTGGAATTGCAAGAAAAAAGTCAGATTTGGGAGATAATGCATTTCAGTTGCATTCATTTATTTATTTTTTATTCTGTTTTGGAAACACTCTGCACACAACTCATGAAATTTGTCAGAACTCCTTATGAAAACCTGCAACACACATAAGACGTGTGTAACATATTGAATGATATGACATGATGTGAGTCCTGAATATGTATACTACAAATTTGTGCTTTAGCCTATAGTACTGAAAATGTATGGGTTATACAATGCACTTGTTACTCTCACAAATTACAGACCTGTGTGTGAGCCATATTAAGTACTCAAAAACAAGACTGACTTTCGTATTCTGCTGCTGTGTGAACAAGGCCTCTAATGCAGAACTATGGCAAATGTGCAAAGCAATCGATCAGCGCTGACAACCGACGACCACTGAGTAAAGACTGGTGGAGTCTCTGTGCGATATGCTTCACAGCCCCTCTCCTCCCACTCTCATTGTGTTCGTATCTCCGTGTCCTGTCCACAGGGAGCGCACGGCTCAGCTCAAGTTCATACGGATGGTGCCCCATAAATATCAGCAGCCCTTTCTCCTGTAGGGTGCCAAAAACACTCATGTACTTATCGAGGTGTTGGTTGAGATGGAGTTGAAGGCAGGAGGGGGTTTAACCACTGTCTCATTACCATGGTGAGCAATGCGACACGTCTGCTTCATCATCCTGGGCCTCCTGTGTGAATCGTTCATCTGAGAGATACGGATGCCAGGAATGACCTTGGAATGTTCAGGGGCCTGGTGCCCTTTCGTTGGCCGCAAAGCACTGAGAAAAAGGAATGGCACTTCCATCTTCTTCTGTGACACTATCGGATGCCTTAAGCCCTGTTTAATTATGATGGAGACAGAGCCTGGGCGCTTCTAGCGTGACATCAGAGAAGATGAAATGAGTCATTCTAACCTTGTACTTGGTAGGGTCCCATGCAGTAAGAGTCTTTCAGGAACATTCTGGTCATGATTTGGCACTTTGCTGGTTTATGGATTACTGCGGACCACTTACAGTTTATTCAGTGACGGCTGATACAAAACTGAAAAGCATTTGTGAAAATCACAAGCTTTAAACAGACTACAGCAAAAAGTCAGGATTTTATGACTCTGCCAAAAAAACTAATTGATGTTTACAAGCTACTGAGTGGCATCTCTTGTCTAATCATTCGTAATTTTCCAAAGTTTAGCTTTTTTCTGTACATTTATATATGCACTGAAAATGCACTGACAGCATCTAAGGTTTTTGTGTATGCACCGCTTTATAAACAAAAAATCTTTAGAAATTCTTTATATTAAATTTATATGGTAAAATAAAATTTTACAATAAATACTAGTTATATTTTACTGTTACATAAATATATTTGAACCCCTAACCACTTGTCAACAGTGTTATTTTAGTATCAAAATATAATACTATTGTAGTTTTTATTAAGATTTTTGTTCTTTTTAAGTTTTAGAACTTTTTTCTAGTTAGTTTTAGTCATTTTTAATTTAGTTTGTTATTTTTGTACATCAATATTCCTATGGCAACAAGCAGATTTTTTATTTTTCTTCAGTTCAGTTTATTTTATTTCAAGTAAGAATTTTTTGATTTTAGTTTTAGTTTACCATAGTAACCCTGGTTCTCATTAATACAAATACAACTATAAGCAGACAAATGCACAATGACAGTAGTTTCAGTTAAAGGAGTTAATAAATAAAACAAATAGTTCATAATTTACTGATGATTATTTGAATTAATTTTCACATTAAATAAAAATAAATAAATCACGCAGAGCTGAATACTGTGCCTAAATGGATGTGTAAACATTTGTACATCTCTCTAGTTTTTCATATGCAAAATTCTTACATTAAGTAAAAGATGTTTCAGTATCTAGTGTATGTGCTGGAGCCACACTTTAGAAATGAATAGCTAAAATGACCAAAGAGATCACTTTGCTTAAGCTGATTTTTTTTTTATGTATACCTGTTCTCAAAATGTTTTATGCATATTTTTTTATTATAATAGCATTAATTATTTTAGATTTACCCATACTTAATGGCACATAAAAACAAAAAGACGACAGTCTCTTCCTGTTTAAGTGAGCAGTTCTTGACCAGAAGAAGCTGCATTGAACATTAGTGTTAACACGCATGTGATTCTTATTCATAGCCTGGCCAAAAGGTGAGGTTTTTGAAATGGCAGTGGCATATGATACATATGTCCCTGCCACTCTTTATCCTTTTGAAAAGTATGCACAGCAGTGAGATAACAGGAGGTGGAATGAATGCCTGTTTGGGAACGTTGAATCGTTTGTAGGTGACAAAAAAGGTCAGGTGATTTAATCTATCTGAAACACTGTCACAGCATTGTGATCAATACGCTCTCATGCTAATGTCAGTGTGAGGAGACGATATTCGCTACGAGTAGCAGGTGGATAACAAAAGCCTGACTGGAATTAAAATGACTTTTGTGCTGTTGTCCGTTACCTCTGCAGGTCAAACTCAATACAGAGCCCTTCTAAAGAGGCAGTCAGACATCCTGCTGTCCACTTTAATGCATCTGATAGCCTCCTGGCTTCTGCAGGAAAAGGGCACCTGTTCGCAAGTGTTGCCATTCTTCCAACGGCCCTCACCACTGCTGAAAAGTTCAATGTGCCTTTTACCTACAATTATGAAAGGTTTGAGAGATACAGAAACACACACTAAGTTCCACACGTATTGTAGACAAATGAAACTGGAGTTCTACCCGTACAGAAGGTCTTATTTTGCATCCGTTGTCGATTGAACAATGAGCTTAATCAAATTACTTACATGATATGCTGATCAATTAATTAAATTAACTGCATGATGCCACTGGTTTGGTGATGATTAAACATGTAACACATTATTATAATTCATTGTACTTATTTAGCAAGTTCAAAATAAAATGCATCAAAAATATGGCCCATGAGATGCAATCCGTAGTTTCAGATATGTGGACAGATGGATGGCTTTTTGTTTATGCTCATTTTGTTTTCCTCAACATATCACCCATGAGGTTCAGTTATTGTCAGAGCTTGGCATGTGTAAACATAGATATGGTCTGCTTATACAAAATTAATATTTTAGAGCCTTGACTATTTAAAAAGAAGGGGAATTTGCGATCAAAGGCCAGATAGTTCAAGCGAGGACATTTTCATTGAACAGAATTTTGATATATATGCATAGTCACTATCTTATTTTTAATTTGTTAATTCAGTTTATTTTAATATTTAATTTAATTTAATTAACTTTATTTATTCATTACATTTTATATTTTTATTTAATATTCCAGTTTCTGTTCTTCATGCTATATGCTGTTATATGACAAAATGCAAATTTTGGGGTAAACTATTCCTTTAAACTCAGTTAAATTTTATCTGATTGCATAATTTTTCTAAACCCTGTCATATAATATCAGAGAGTGAATGGCAGTTTTGTTAAATGAACTTGGGTCTTGGTTTTATGGCTTCAGAACACTAGGTTTTCTGTGGTTGGATATTGGGAGAATGCCAGAGCCGTTACGCAGCTGTCTGTCTGAGAGAGGAGAGGAATCTATACTTCTGGCTGACATAAACACAACAGCACAGCAGTGCATTCAGGCCCGGGAGATAGGCTGATTCATATTCATATAACTAATGAATATTTTCCAAGCCTGCTCAAGTTGCACATTACACTTCAGGATCCACTGAACCAGCTCTGGTTAGCCCCACATGAAATCTTTTTTTAATTTTCTTCACTGATTGCAAGGGGAAATGGATTTAAATATTGTAAACTGCGTTAAGCTGAGTTGAGAGTACTACAATCTAATTGGCAGCTAAAAGGCTTATTGGCAAATCACAAAAGCTGACGATATTAGCTCAGAAGTCTGCTCACAGCAAATGGTCTCTTGTCAAATCTGCATGTTTGTTGTGGTGCAGGTTGCCTGGTCAGTGAAATTTTTATATAAATTGCTGTCTTGAGACAATAAACTAGTCAGTACATCTACTAATAACCTGAAATCTGTACTTCCAGTGGTTCTCAAAGTATGTTGCACACACTCCTATGTTCATTTTTACACATTCAAATCTAAAGTGTTGATGTCAGAAGCAATGAGGTTTCTGTGCAGTTTTCATTCATTCATTTCTAATTGTCATTCAACTATATTTAAGTGGAGGAAGACAAGATTTTAACTTTAAAAGTTTCAAATGTCTTTGGAAGACTTGGAAGAACATGAACAAATCATATGGACTTATACGATACTTTGTATTATAAAACATGGACTACTTTATGATAATATATAGATTCATTCACAGATGAAAACTTCATGTATGAAGGTAATGTGCCATGGAATAAAAAAATATAAAAAAGTAATTGTGGCATTTTATCTTACAATTCAGATTTTTTGTTTTTTGTTTTTTGTTTTCTCTTAATTGCGAATTTATATTCCACAATTCTGTATTTTCTTCTCAATTGCAAGTTTATATCTCACAGTTCTGGTTTTATATCTCACAATTCTGAGAAAAAAGTCAGAATTGTGAGTTATAAACTCAGAATTGTGACAAAAAATTCTGATTTTTTCAGAAATTTTTCAGAATGTTTTTTTTTTTAATGGTGGAAACAAACTTCCATTAAGCAGCATTATTTGCTTACTAACTTAATTCATAAAAATAAATATTTACTTATTAAGAGCCATTTTGTTCTTAATTATGAATCTATTTATTATGATTTATTGCAAAAATATATAAAGATTATATTAAAAAAAGCTAACAAATATTTTCAAATAAATATGCTAAAATGGCATTTTGACTGTTGGTATTTGTTTGGCACAGGCTAAAAGTCAGTATAGTTTAGTTTTAAGTTGTTGTAGTAGCAGTAGTGAACGTGATATTGATGATATTTACATGAATCACTCTAATCAACCATTCAGCGTTTGTGTTTTTCTTTGAATACATATGGGAGTGTTTGTAGTTACAGTAACACTATATGACTTGCCCACCCTGGAGACATTGCTGTTCTGAACATATGCTTCACCAGGCATTGATGTCAAACTCAACAAGAATATGACGTTCCATCAGGTACACCAAGGCCCCCGGCCGGGATCAGTTCCCTCAATCAATAGGAGCAGTGTTTTATGGAGAGAGACAAAGATAAAGAACTCATCCTCTTGTTAGATGATCCGAAAAAGCAGTCCTGGCGCAGACTTTTATGAGCTCAAACATCATAATGCAGTCTCAAAACAGCTGCACCGACAAGGACATCCATGACTGATTTCCAACTCAGAAGAATCCCTTTCAGTACCAGAAGTGTGAGTGTCATCTCTCTTTTGTCCAATTCATTTCTCATTTCAGACATATTTGTGCGTGCTGCACTGCGTCCTGTCTACTGATGGTAGAATATTGGTGAAATGTGGGGATCATTTATGGCTAACGCTCTGCAGCTTAATGTGCGTCTGCATTTCAACCCAGTGCATAATTTCTTCAAATGGAGCTCTTGATTGATGGCCTGCGCCATTCCAAACACCTGCCCGTCTGTAATAATGCATCACCTGTTGCGCTCTGGTTTGCAGTTTCCGTTTGAAATTATTCTGTGATAATGAAGTGCAAATGCCCTTGGTTCTGGTATGAGATTGAACTGCCTCAATGTAACAACCTTTTTACAGGCAAATCATCTCCTTGGCCCCTCGTAACGGAGTTAATAAATCTAGGTGCTTTGAAGAGAAAAGATTGTCTTTTGCCACTGTTGATGGATGCAATTTCACAGCAACCCCTAAATACTTAGTGTAACAAGTCAGTGTATTTGATAAAACAAGAAATATATGTGCTTTATAGATGATAGGAAATCGTATTCATCACCCCAGGAACAGATGCACACTACATCTGTTTACCACCACATGGGCTGTCTTAATTTCTCACAGCAAACTTATGTAGCCTGTAATGGAAACTCAGTGACTTAAACATAAAATGTATTAAATTTAATGATCACATTCTGTTGCTTTGGGTTCAGTGCCAGGGGAATCCGAACGATGCTTCAAATATTCATATTTGGTGCAAAAAGAATAGTGTATAAAGATGAAGCAACAAACAAACTTGGAAAATATGACATTTCAGATTTCATTTCAACTTAATACAGAACAAATCTACTGCCTCACAGGCTGTGTTTGAAATACAGACTCCATTAGAACAAAAGAATTGGATGATAACTTTCAAACTTGGCTCACTTAGATATGCTTATTGCGAATGTTAAATCATTGGCTCAGATCACACAGTCACAATTGATTTGAGGTTAAAAGTGCCATTACATCTTTGGAGATTAAATGTCTGTTCTCTCTGTTCTTTTACTGACAAGGTATGTGTCTTTATGAAAGATAAAGTGAATTTGTAAATTTCCCTTTTTAAGTTTTATTTTTTTATAGATGTCAGATGTTTCCTATATGAGGAAGTCTCATGAAGGGTCCCACTGGGAGAAGGCCATTGACAGCACATCTACATATCAGAGTAAGTAGGCACATAGAAACAGAATTTTAAATGGATTTAAATGAAAGTAACGTCTAATTGGTAGCTGAAAGCAGAATTTAATGCAAAATATGTAATAAACAAAAATGTGTATGATATGTTTGAATTTTTTGAAACTTGTTCAAATTCTGACAATGGGACAGCGACTGGACATTAATTATTTTGTCCGGATCTATTAATTGATACAATTACTTGCATATAAGCATGTTTTTCATTTTTGAATTAAATTTTAATTTCTATTTTGGTTGAAGTTTTAATTTCTGATGCAAAATTGAAGAAAAAAAAAAGTCTAATTAAAAGAATCATAGTCATGGAAATAAAACTTTTATTAAGTTTTTGGAATATTATTTTAAAATATTTTAACAAAACTGCTTTACTAATTAATCTATGTCACATCTTCCTAAAGCATCCAGGTAGTGAAATGTTCCAGTAATCTCTTTTTTAAGGCTACTTTAAAATAAACAAGACATTTCAGTGTTCATCCAAATACCATCTTCATCTTTGTGAATTAATATTTCAGGTTATTTGTAAAAAATATATTTTTTTTTAATCTAAAAGTATAAAGTATAAATAAAATTGTATATAATGTTCAAAATATTTTTGAACTTTTTTTTAAATAATCATTTTCTTTATCAAGGACGCACTTATTTGACACGGACCCAGAAATCTGTAGTGCTTTCCAGTCATTTAGCAGAGGCCCTTTCCTCACCCCTTCTCTGGGAGTTCAAAGTGTACACCTCTGCTGGAATGACAGGTTGTGTGATTGGTGTGTGTTTGAGGGAAAAGGTCACATAGCTTGACATTTATTCTTATTATCCAGCAGTGTAAATCGACTGTGGGACCAAATGCCAAGAAAACGTGGATTAGACCTAGCTAGTAAAGGGCTCTGTAAGAACTATAGGGTCTTCAGTAAAGCTACATCATAAAAGGCAGATTTGTTGTGACTCTCTTTGCACAGAACCACAGATGCGTATCTCCTAACTACAAGTATATGTCCATTTAACCTAAATCTAGCTTTTGGTCTGTGGAGAGTTGTCCTCACTTAGCAGAGCTACAGCCTTGCTGATTCATAGGCAGTTCTACAGGGATGCTGACACACAAGCTATTGGACACCTGCACTGCTCACTGACTCAAGGTTTAGAAAATGCATTAAATTTTAAATACATCATTAAGGGTGTTGAGATGAATGAGAGGCCTCATTAAATATTGTCTGCAAAAACTTGCAGAGTCTGTATAGTTGTGTTATTTGTTGTTATTGACAATGATTGATCATTTCTGCAGCGCACGTGAGAGTAAGATTAGTATTTATTTGAATCTAGTGCACACTATTTAACCATTTCAAGACGTAATTGTACTGAGAACCACAGATGGGACAAGAAAGAGTGTCTTTGATCTCATGTTAATGTGCGAATTTCCTTTTTGGACATTCGAGTAAATGAAACAGCTCTCATCTTCTGCACCCCTCTTCTGGTGTTTGTGTGTGTGTGTGTGTGTGTGTGTGTGTGTGTGTGTGTGAGAGAGAGAGAGAGAGAGAGAGAGAGAGAGAGAGAGAGAGAGAGAGAGAGATTGCTGATGCTGACAACCTGTTTCCTGAAATTTCCTGAATTTCTTATACTGACACTCATGTGACTCATTTTGGTAAATTGTTATTCATCTGCATGATTCTGCTTTGGCTGAGTAAAATTTGCAAAAACGTTTAGAAATCCATGTGGAGTATGAGAAGATGTGATTCATGAATTACTCATTGGCACAAAACAGAGATGTCTAACACCAATGATCAGAGCACGTTATGTACACCTGATGAGAAATACGGGGGATGTTTGGCTCATACATAACATGATGGAGCAAGAAAGAGAGTAGGCTAGAGAACGCTGCTTTGACAGAGGAGGCTGGTTGTGCTGCCTGCAACCGATGACCAGTTAATGCAGGACTGAATTCATTTAAAAAAAATATCCGAACCAAATGATTTAAGTGACATTCGGTTCCGTTAACAATTCTCAAACGTGCTGATGGAACACCGTACAGTTTTTCCCG
Organism: Cyprinus carpio; assembly: GCF_018340385.1. Lineage (NCBI taxonomy): Eukaryota > Metazoa > Chordata > Actinopteri > Cypriniformes > Cyprinidae > Cyprinus > Cyprinus carpio. The sequence goes on from NC_056586.1 coordinate 14,794,865, forward strand.
CATCGTTCAGCGGCACTGCTAGTTACTACAACACCACTGCAAACGAAATCGATTCCCGAACAAACGACTCCTACGAGTCGGTTCTTTGAAGTGAATCCTTATCACAGTGCGACCTCCGAGTGACTCTTGTGAGCCGGTTCTTCTAAGTGTATCCAAATCACAACCATTATAGTCCGTTTCACTGACGAATTAGCCTACTCTTTTGAGTCGGTTTTTTTCACAGACTCGGAAACACAGAGAAGACCATTTCCCCGAACAAAAAAGTGTCTCTTACGAGTCAGATATTTATTGAATCAAAAGACGTTTTAATCAATCAGAGCGGCTACTACATTTGCTTAATAAACCGAAAGTCTTGTTAATTTCGTCATGTCCGACTCGAAGTGGTCCAAACATGAGTTATGTTGTAGGGCTCGATATTTAAATCGGTGTAGAGTGGTTATTTGCATGACAGCCATAGTATTTTTTGTCTAGTTTTATATAAAGGAATTAATCAGTTACATTTGACACCCCATTTCTGTTTGTTCAGTAATGTAGGCCTACAAATGATTGGATATGTCGCCTATAAACAAGTTTTGAAAGAGTTATTTATTTTTTTTTTTTATTTTTTTTTTACGTTTTGTTGAATTCTGAATTACATCAGTATTTCTAACAGGCTGTTGAGGGCAGTACACGCAATTAAAAATCCCTTGAAATTTCTAAACAATTCTTTCAAAAAAATCTTTTATTAGTAGGCAAAAGTAGCCTACTAATAAAAGGGCCGTTAATGGAATCGCCGAGGTGACAGGAATTGGAATCACAACCAGAATCATTAATATTTCCATCCCTATTTTCTGAAAGCGGAGTGAGAGACCTTGTGTCTAGAGAAGAGAGGCGCGTGAAGGAGTGAGAGCTGAATCAGTGCAGTCCTGAAGCAGAGGAGAGAACACAGCTAGCGAGCTCTTATCACGCGTGTTTAAAATCGTTATTTAAAGGTACTCGTTTCTTGAAAGAGGAAGAGGGAAAGTGAAGGAAAGAGAGCAAAAGAAGACCGTCTGACTTAATTTGACATGAGAGAGGATACCTGTTTCATTTATTTCTCACTGGGATGCGGATTTTTTCCCTTCTTTTCTTGACAGCGTTCGTTTGCCCCGCGTCGCTCGTATCATACGGATATATACGGAGAAAAAATTAAGATGAAGTGGCCTTCGAAAGTAGTTTTTGACGGCGTACCGCTCGCTAAGGTTTTATTTTTTCTTTAATCGTGTTCAACAGCGTTACACCGGGCACGAGGGAACGGCGGGAATTGATAGGGGACGCGCGCAGTGCTTATAAAACAACCGCTGACCATTAAAGCTCACATCAAGCCAAATAAAACACTACCAGAAGAAATCACACCATTGATTTTGTTGTACAGAAAAGCGGAGGTATAAAAAGCGACCTTTAAAACAGGTAAGACGATATCGCATCATTGCTGCCTTCATGCACTTACGGTCTTTTCTGCATTTAGTTTATTCAACATGTGACTGATTGGATTGCAAGGGAAATTGCTGTAGAACGCGATACTTTAATTTAATGCTGTGTTTGGATTTACATCATTCCAAGTCTGTGGACACGTCATGGGAATTATAGATACTGAAGCAGCATCGGCTATAATACGCTGAACTTGAATATCATTATGTGCAATTTTAGACATTTAGTATCCTTATGTCACAAATGAAATTTTTAAAGTAAATTAGCATATTCCCCCCCATGTTCTGCATTAGTCACAGCAACAACTGATAGTCAATAAACACTGCATGATTTGCATAACAATTAGATCGTTCTTTGAAATAATGTAGCTTTTATTTAAGTGGTGCTAGATTATTCACATTGAGCACGGGCGAGTTATGACAGATTCTGCTGTAGTCTACTGTTGCATATGCATCCACATTAAAACGGGGGAAAAGCTAGGCTATATAAGAGAATAAAAGACAGAATATGAGGAATATATGCCTGTAATCCAATAAACTTAATTGTTATGCTCTATAGTGGTTCCAAACAGGGCATTCAAAGTCAGATATTGAATCTTAATCTATTAAAGTGGCCTTAAACCCGGATTATAACGTTTATGGCATTAGGTAGCTGTTGTGCAACATGTGTGTCTTAAACTTTGCAGCATCTGGTTCAACTCTTACACAGAATTACAATTATTACAGAATGATTTGAAATCCACCTTGGCTGTACTGAAATAACCTAATGTATTTGAGAGGTTTGCCAGGTTGTGTTGAGGGCTTTTTGCTCAAGAAGAGGGTGGAATGGGTGTCATCTTTGCACCCCCTGGTGGATAACGGCAAGCGAGTGCTGTAAGAAGAAAAAAAAAGTCGGTTTCTGTTTTAATGTCACAGTCATTATTTGCTTTCAGTATGAGCTTACAAAATGTTGACGTCAAAAGTGGTCAAAAGGGTGATTGTCGAAATGTGTCAACACAACGCTTTGTAACTATAAAGATATTTCCTCCTCCTAAATGCATCTATAATGTGAACTTCAGACTATTGATATTTTTTTCTTTTGAATTCTAGCACTTTGTTCCCTCACTCACACTTTCCGTCGCTTACACTGTTACGCCAATAGGTGGCGACAAGTGAGTGTCTTTTGTGTTTGAACAAGTCATGGAGTCTTTCACTTAACCGATTTCGTATCAAACATGGAGTAACCAGTAACATTCTCACATTATTTTGTTAGCACGGACAGTAATAGGTCTTTAACGAAATCTTTTACTCAAAGTCAGCAGAACTTCATCATATTCAACGTTGATATGAGGTCAAGATACGTGAATTTTTGAGGAATATATGTTCGAATTCTGCAAACTTGGTGAAATATCTTAAACATATCTGAAAGGACTGAACGCAGAAATTTGACAACATATTTCATCAACACTAAAGGGAAGGAGGATTGACATGATTTATTGATTAACAAGCAATTAAACTCTGCAGCAGTCGGCCTGCTCATTTAATGTATGTCTTTACATTGCCATGTATTACTAGTCGATGCAATGGTTGGTGAGTAACTTGCTCAGTAATGGAAAAATCGACATGCTTGTTTGTTTGGAAGGCGGTCCTGGAACTATTTTTTCCCCCATAGGGATTAAAAAGAAAGTCTTTGTTAGAGAGATATAGGCTATTTGAACCAAACAACCAGCTACAAGATGAATCACAACATTATAAAATTTGATTTGATGCAAAAAAATTGAAAAGTGGATAAAAATTACAATGCAATGAAGCACTATGAATAACAATAAATAAAAGGATAAATGTTATTGATTTTAATATGTTGATTAATATGCAGAAACAGCATATATTAGGTTCATTGCAAAATATGCATATTTATACACATATTTAAGTTGTTTGAGAGAATAAGAAAGTTTGCAGTGCATGGTGGTGGGCAGGCACCAAATGTCTTTTGGCGCACTTTGCTGATTCCTTAATTGGTGGAAATATTTGTAGAAACATGGGTCATGTATTTTTATTTTATGACCAGGAATTTCACTTTAATCACAATTATTGAATAAATGATTTCAAATAATGCAGACTAACGGCTTTATCAAAAGTAAATACTATTTAGATATTTTGACTATTTCTATATTCGATTAACATCCACATAGCTCACAGTAGGTCTATCTTTAAAGGTTTATCTTTATCTTTAAAGTTATTGTTAACCCCCTTAACAAACCAAGCTCAAAATATATGAACTGTGAAGGTGGTATCATTAAATATCAATATGGTCAAACATCCAAAATTGTATTAAAAAGTATTGGTACTATACAGTATATACTGTACAAAATGTGAAATATTTAGTGCAGTGTTCTGCTGTATTTCAATGAAACAAAGCATTCACTTATCTCATTTATTATTTACTGGCATATTTACTTTAAATGTAATAAAGTCTGCTAAGTAAAGTCTGCTGCAGGCATAAGCATGCTTGAATGGGTTTCCAGAAGGCTTCTTTTATCGTCTTCTTGTGGAATTGCTTGTATATGTATTTTTTTTTTTATTATTATTTACTGGTTGGTGAAATGAAAAATCAGCACTGGAGTTTCTGCCTTATTTAATGCATAATATATATATATTTTTTAGATTTTATTCATTTATTTTTTGTCTGACTATATGAGTGGCGTGGGTTTGGGGCTGGACTACATGTTTCCCCGAACAATGGAAGGCCCCCTTGTTTAGGGAAACCTGTTTGGAAAGTTATTATTGCAATTTTATTTGGTGCAGCTAATGATGCCAAAGTCACCTACAACAGATTTAAAGGTACAGTCATGTTCTCCTGGCTGTTTTCAGGCATTGGTATTGGTTTGCTGTAGTTCAGTGATATCACCAGCGTGTAATTATGGCTAAGGGTGGCTAAGGCAAGTGTTTCTTGGACTGGTGCTGCTGATTTGCATTTGTTTTCACAGAAAGCTCTGTCTCAGTAGACATAAAGAACATATGTATATGCACCTGACAGAAAACAGAGTAAGATGCATGATCTCACTGGATGCCTGATCATTTGATGGATAGGTCATGGAGAAGCACAACTCTCTGTTGTAGTGAAGGTTGACCAACATGGTGTGACAATTTGTCAGTACCCGTGAGGTCGGTCTCCACAGAATTGAGACAAGGGCATCATTCAGCACTTTCTGTGTTGAGGGCCACTTACAGGACATTTGCCAATCTGTGCAACACCCATGAGACAAGTCCTTCACCAACTCAACACTCAGCCCATTTTCCTAGCTAATGAAAACCCTTTTTGTACAATACTAATGACTGAAGAACAGTACTGAGGCTAACAAACATGTTTCTGTGATGTCTAGAATATTTTCGCAATATGCACAGTATAGTTTTTTTTTTTTTTTTTTTTATCTATTTATCGGCTGTAACACAATTTTACTATAAACTTATCAGTATTGAATATTTTTTATTACATACCTACAATTTACAATTTATTTAATTAATATTGAAGATATACAAGTTGATATTTGGAGTTTAGTTGACAGATTTTTTTCCATTTAATTTTTTTTTAGTCAAAAAAAAAAAAAACTAATATTTTAATTATATTAAATGTAATATTTAACAGTTAATATCCAATACATACTGTAACGTTCACATACACACACCATATAATAGTTTTACTGTGTTGCAATGTTGTGATGATTAAATTCACATGTGCCATTTTAAACAATTGAATTAAGTTTTTTTGCACGTCTTTTAATTTTTCATTTATTAATCGCAATAATACGATTAAATGATACATTTTTCATTATTTGACATATTGGACATACATACACAGACATTTCAATACATGTCTACTTTTCAAATGGAACTTTACTTTAGTTGAAACATTGATTTGTAAAGTAAAAGGAAGTCTTGAAATATTTATTTTGCTGACACTTGTAATGGTGGACTAGCAATAAAAATGGCAGCCAAGAGAGCAAACATTCAAAATCATGACATGTTAAAACCATAGAGGATTGTTGTGCTTTTCAAAGCCTCCAGCAGCTAAGGCTGTTTCAGAATCCATATGTCAGTCAATGAGCAAAATATAATGTCAGAGAGCATGACTATCCATGTCTATCCTCTGTGTCTCGTATTGATTCTGTGGTCAGTAGTGTTTAAGTGAATTTTCCAGGCCTCTCCTCCAGAGCAGCCCAGCCCAGCGCAGTCAGTATATCATAGTTAATAATTATTGGTGAATGGCTGAAAATTTCAGCTGCTATGTTATTTTCCTTGAGGCTTGCACAAAATATAATCCTTTTCAGCTTTTTTAGCTTTATTATTATTATTATGCAGCATGGCTTTTGCACATTATATAGCACAGAGTTGCCACCGTTACCTCATGAAACATGAAAACAGTAGGCTTGAGAGTTTGATTTGTGCTATTTGAATTTAGCAAGATGTTATTTACAGACATTTGATTTCAGTGTTTTGGCTGTCGAGCACATTCTGAATGTCACCCTCCCTCTGAAAATGCCTCTTTCATGTTGCCCTGGAAGTGTCAGTTTTCAGATGTCTCTCCATCTGAGTTTCCTTTCAAGGCCATTCGAGGTCACATGAGCTGCTTTTTCTGCAGGATTTTGAAGTCACTTTTTTTTTTTTTTTTACCAACTTTGTGCACCACCTTTATAGCACATCTCATCAAGATCATGCCTAGCAGTCGTTGCCATGACAGCAGCTACCACTTTGTGTCACTCTTGTGATGAGAGCGAATGACGTGCATATATCCTATGAGACATAGTTGAAGTTTAAGTAGACTAATATTTCAGAATGAACAAATATGCATCTGTCGACAGCGAAACAAAGTATTGTACATGAGCTAATGCTTTTGCTTGAATGAACCACTTCTGCGTTCACTTAGGGAGGACTCAGGGTGAACATAAAAGATTGTTGTGACTTAAAGCATGTCACATCTTCTAATTGACTGATAAATTAAGGAAATGTGTTTCTAAAAACGACCTCCTAAAGTTTTACAAGGCATAAAACAACCTAGAGGCTGGTCTTATTTAATGCCTGAGGACTTTTTTCATCAATCTTGCATGGTAACATCTAATTGTGTCCTTTCAGATCTTGCAAGGGCCTTGCTTTGAAACAGTGTTCTTTTAAATGTTGATTTAAGGCTGGAATTCACTACATAACTTTTGCCCAGATTTTTGCCCCAATTTATTCTGGGCAAGACAATGCTAGTTGCCGAAAATCTGCAGATTTGAGTTGACAGATTTAATAGAAAAATAGCATGGTTTATGTTGGATTAAGACTAAGGCTGTGTTTGTAAAAACCATCAGTCATTTAGTTTATGATTTACTGTTTTTCTCTAACCAGCTTATTGTTTTAAAATCCTTTCAGATCCTTTTAGCATCTTGTCGTGACTTTTTTGAGACATATTTCCCTGACATGGTCAGCCAGGGGGGGAAAAAAAACAGCTGTACAAAAGATTGTTTCCCTGTTTCTAATTTTACAAAATGTTTGTCAATTATTGTGTGAAATTGGCTTTCATTTTTCCATTTTCTGTTTCACTGATCTCTCCAGTTTGCCAGACCTGAAAATTTGCATTGTCAACATCAGTTCCCCCATTCTACCCTTCATCGATTTGTCCGTGAGCCCTCAGAGCCTTGAAGATTACATTGATATACACATTAGCATTTTTTTGGTAAGTCAATATGGGTTGAATTATTTATATTTTGATACCAGGCTGTCAGGCAGGTAGTCCCAATGATCACTCACTTCATCAGTTCAACAGCGCCTCTCTTCCTCTCCGCCGCTCTTAAATCGATACATGAAGATGTCTGTACACTTTTGAAAGATTCCACCTCCGCAAATAAGCTTCCCAGCTCAGAGAGAAGTTCATTGGAGACAAATGGTGCACATTTCACAGGTAGGCCTTTGCAACCGCTGTGATTTGTTTTATTGCTAATGGGGGCTGAAGTGCCGGGGCCCCAGGCCATTTTCTTTTTGGAGTGACAGTCTGAGCGAGTACAGCCAGCATCTCTGAACAGCTCTAAAGGAAAAAAAAAAAAAAAACCAACATCAGCACCAACGGAGGTCCTCTCAGACTGGGCTTCCAGAAGACTTTCTCTTTAACTCTCCTCATTACCATACACAGGCTCTACAGATAGAATCTCTAATGCCCACAGGGTGCTTAACGCACCACAAAGGTGACTGCTGAAGCTGTCTAATTGGCCGCCCAGGCAAAGCCATATGAAAAATACCTGGGTGATTGACAGAGGCCATGGAGAAAAGGAGATCCCAAGTGGAAGGCTGGATTGTCCTGGCTCCTTTTTAATCATGTCGCTCAGCATTGTCGATAAGAGATGTTCTGAGATTAGAGTTCAAGGAGGATGGCCTTGTGCTGTGACTGTGTGATTTACTCAACATGTGGAATGGATGAATGAATCAGTATTCAGTAGGGGAAGCAGAAGGTTACAGCAGAAGGCTTCAGCCCTATCCCTCTTCTCCATATTTAGGTATGCAGATCACATTCTTTAGTATGCAGATCACATAATTTTTCTAGAGTAATGATTGTGCACCACTGCGCAGGTCTCTTGCAATTTATAGACACTCATGTTCAAAAGTCTGGGGTCAATACGATTTTGCACTTACTTGATCAAAAAGAAAAAAAAAGTGATTTACTTTATACAATTTTAAATAACCATCTAACTATTTTAATGTACTTAAAAAAAAAAATCAGCATTCTTCCAAGGTTCCTTCAGAAATCACTGTAATATGTTAATTTTGTGCTGTTGAAACTGTTGTATTGTGTGTATAAATGTGTACTGTTGTAATGTGTGTATACATACTTTTTTCCTAAATATTAGTATTGTCAAAAGTATTGATGTCGGTACCAGTTGGCACTGAAATTTTAAAAATGTGCTGATACCAGCATGTTCTGCCAACATTTTGAATGCTGTTGAGCAGATTCTTAAACAGCTCTGATTGGTCATTGTGTCCACACTCTCAACAGACATGTCTGTGATTGGCTACAATGATCACTGCTTCATGCTCTTCACCGAGCGCTTGCACATGGGACCATTTGAAAGCCATGTCTATCAGCGGATCCCTAATATATCTGCGCATAGACGAATCCACTGATAGACATGGCTTTCAAATGCTCCTGTGTGTATCTGTGTAAGTGTTTGCTGAAGAGCGTGAAGCGATGATCATTGTAGCCAATCACAGACATATCTGTTGAGAGTGTAAAACACAATGGCCAATCGCCAAGAATCCACTAAATAGTGTTCAAAATGCTAGCAGGAAATGCTGGCATTGGCACATTTATAAATTTCAGTGCTGACTTGTACCGACACTACTATGTAAATATGGTTAAATTATGGTCAACAATTTTTTTAATGCCATGCAGTACCTTCGTCTGCTGACCCCCATTTGAAAGCCTGCACATTTCATTGGATCTTTCCCAGATTCCCATGAGGTTATTTTGGATTAACATCAGCACCAGTTCATGTCTGGCTGGTGACAGGATCAATATCTTCTAGGACTTTCCTGGTGCAGTTAAAATTTAAAGTGTTCTGGTGGATCTTTTGAACAGCACAAGGATGATAATGACCATGAGACATCAAGACAAAGACATCAAATTGATGCCATTGAGATACTGGTCATACCTTGTCACCATCTCTGGTAAACCACTGGTTATGTTGCAAAAACTATATGTTTAAACTAATGAACTACAACTGACAAAAAGAGAATACAATTAGCCAAAAATTTGCTTTGATCAGTGTTTCACTGTAGTAGCTACCACAGTTAAGAGATCATCGTGAATCTCAAGGACATCTGTGAAAAAAAAGATTAAAGATTTTTATCAAGAAGCTAAGAGTAAAGTACAACAAAGACATCAATATGGAAAAGATACAAAACAGTATTAAAGGATTCAGATGCTGCAGTGGGCACAGTTGATTCAATTAGGAAGAAGTGGAAGTGACAAACCACTCAGACAGTGGCTAGGAAAGGTTGTCCTTCAAAACAGTTATCATCTCAGACTTAAAATTGCATTTTAAACATTTACTTATGAAATGTCACATTGTTTTATCTACACAACCTAAGTGATGCCAACCAAAAATGGAGTTTCATGTATTATTTTGCACTACAGTAAGCCCTGGAATGTGTATTAAATAGTAAATATGGTCACTTTTCATTTCATGTTGACTTAACAATTTTGTTATTGTTAAAAATAATATAAAAAAGAAAAGAAAGAAAAGAAAATAAATATTAGAATATTTATATTTATATAAATATAGTAAATAAATATTTAATATTAGAAGAACTTTAACTTGTTGCCTTGGCAATTAACTGAAGTAAGTTGCAGTACTAAAATTACAAAAACTGAAATAAAAAATAAATTCAAATCAATTGAAGTTTATTTGTACAGTGCTTTTCACAATAAAAATCGTTGCAAAGCAGCTGTACAATATTTGTTTCTACAACATATTTAGTAGTAGCTTATCAGTGATGACTATGTTTGTAAATGTACATATGGCAGAAATGTACGGAAAAATCAATTAAAGACAACCAAACAGACTATGAACACTATTAACAGCAATTATTATATGTTGCAATCAAACGTATAGCAAAATTTGTTAGTTCTATATTGTTTCAGGGCTGGCATCATTTGAGGTTCTTTGAGGGGTTGGCATCATCTTTTCAGGTGTTCTGGATCCAGAATGAAGCTTGTGTAAATCCTAGTTACCACGGAATGTAAATCCTGTGGCAAATAAAGGAAACAAATTGAGACATAATTAGCGTAGCTGCTGTTCAATCAAAGCAAAATTAATTTGTTTAACACAAGCTTAAAAATAGTAATGTGCATTTGATCAGATATAAGTGCAGTACAAGATTATGAGATGCATTATTTGAATGGTTGGCCAAAGACATGTAGAGAGTGTGTCTGAACCCCAAACGTTATCAGAAAGGCTATTCCAGAGTTTGGGAGCCAAATGTGAAAAAGCTCTACCTCCTTTAGTGGACTTTGCTATCCTAGGTACTACCAAAAGTCCAGAGTTTTTGCGACATTAGGGAGCGTGATGGATTGTAGAGTGGGAGAAGACTAGTTAGCTAAACCATTTAGGGCCTTATAGGTTAGGAATAATATTTTGTAACTGATACAGAATTTTAGGTAGCCAGTGCAGAGACTGTAGTATTGGGGTAATATGATCACATTTTCTTGAACTGGTAAGGACTCTAGCAGTTGCATTTTGGACTACCTGTAGCTTGTTTATTGAAGATGCAGGACAACCACCTAGCCGTGCATTAAAATAGTCCAGTCGAGAGGTCATGAATGCATGAACTAGCTTTTCTGCATCAGAAACAGGTAACCTGTTTCGTAGCTTGGCAATGTTTCTAAGATGGAAGAATGCCGTTTTTGTAACATGGGAAATATGATTTTCAAAAGACATTTTGCTGTCTAATATAACACCCAGATTTTTGATTGTAGAGGAAGTAACATTACATCCGTCTAGTTGCAAATTGTAATCCAAGAGATTCTGTGTACTGTTTTTTGGTCCAATAAGTATATCTCTGTCTTATCCTAATTTAATAGGAGAAAATTATTGGTCATCCAATCTTTAACATTTTTTATACACTCTGTTAACTTAGATAATTAAAAAGTTTCATCTGGTTTTATTGAGATATATAGTTAAGTATCATCAGCATAACAGTGGAAACTAATCCCATATTTTCTAATAATATTACCAAAGCGCAACATATACTGTATATTGAAAATAGAAAAATAGAGGACCTAGGACAGATCCTTGTGGCACGCCATACTTTACTGGTGATAATTGAGATGACTCCCTGTTTAAATAAACAAAGTGGTAGCGATCGGACAGGTAGGATCTAAACCATCTTAAAGCCTGCCCTTTTGTAATCGATCTATGAGTATGTCATGATCTATGGTGTCGAACGCAGTGCTAAGATCAAGTAAAACTAGCAATGAGATTTAGCCTTGGTCTGACGCAAGAAGCAATTCATTTGTAATTTTAACCAGTGCACTTTCTGTGCTATGAATGGGCCTGAAACCCGACTGAAATTCTAAATGATATCTACAAATAAATATGTAAAAATATAAAAAAAAAACATACAAAATACAAATTCGTGTAACAAAATGTCTAAAACAAACAAAAAAAAATCTGAAAATATAAAAATAAAAGACAATTCAAAATATTAATAAATACATAAAAAGCATTTAAATAATACCTAAACAACACTGAGTTTAATGTTGAACACTGTAGCACTTTGAAGAAACTGCTAATATTACGCTTCATCTCTGAAATGTGTCATCTAGACACAAAGCTGCAGTTTAGCTTGCCAAAACTACTCTTGTTATTTTTCAAATCTTAGATCCACAGATGTGTATTAAAATCCAACTTTGACTCATTCTTTGTCATGCATACATAATGGAAGGGGATGGTGCAATATGGAAGTCAGACACTGAGGGAAAAGGCAGCTCATTAGTCACCGCTTCCCCGAATGTTCAATTGTGTTACCAGATGCTGGGCCTCATCGCAGATCTCATCTTTAATCAACTGGAGAGCCAGAACCGAGCCTCTCTTTTAAACAGATTGTTTAGAGAAGAGTCACATTTAATGCCACTCACCCTGTCATCGCTTGCTCGCTCGCTCAGCAGGACTACGATGCTCCAGCATTCTTATCAGCTTAGCCCTGCAGTCCTGAAGCGAACGCGACACCGGGTCGACAACATTTGACTTCATCCACTCAGCCCCAGCTGCACAATGACAGCTTAGATGGTTGTCCCCTCTTGGGATAATGACACATTTACCACTCAACTGGATCAGGGCAAGTTAGGTACTTCACAGAATGGAGAGAAAAGCTCTGCAAAACGTGCTGCTGCATCTCTGTTTGGTTCCCGCTGCATGCGATGTGAATTTCAGGTCAGAGTAGTGAATGAATTCTAGCTCTAAGAGCAGAGGACCAGGGTGCACAGACTGGGGTTATTACCCTTTCCTAGTGAATGGCTCTCCACTCTGATATATAGCCCTTTGTGTGTTGTATACACACTATGGCCTTCAATCATAGCCATGTGGAGTCACTGCAGGAATCATCAGTCTAAACACTGTCTTCCGACTTAAACTGTGAACCTGTATAATGCTTGGCTGAAACATGTTCCTCAGTTTGTTAAAATGAAGAACATAATTTTTTTGCAGTGTGGTCAGAAGGTCGAAAAAGTTATTTCCATATTCTAGTGTTTTGGAGCAGAGCTATTCAATCCATATTTTTTAAAATTGATTTAAAAGTAATGTAGAAATTGTTTTATTTATTTTTTATTTACTTATTTATTTATTTTTTTTTACTTTGAAGTGTTGCTAATAAAAGACATTTACATTTTGATGTGTTGTTCCATTCAGTTTATTCTTTAAATTTTCTTTACTTGGTCTTAAGTTTTAAATTTACTTTTATAAAACTGGAAGTAACCCTGTAAATTGAATGTTCTAAAAGTGGGGTTTCATAGAGATGCAAATGAAGAACAATTTTGTGTCTCCAAATAACTTGCCCCCCCCCCCAAAAAAAAAAAACATTTTCGTAGTGTGAAAAACATTTTAATAATCTGAAGAACCTTTTTCATTATAAAGAACCATTTGTGTTAAAGGATCTTCATGGAACCTTTAGTGCCAGTAAAAATCCTTGATTTTTAAGAGTGTAGGATGGTTTATGTGGCTGATTTTGGCATTAATATGGAAGACTGTTGACTTACTTTGTTACTTACTTCATTACCCTGGACCTGGCAAAGGTTTAAAGGCACAGATAAGCCACGTAATTACTGTGTGGCAACCATAATATCTTCTAAGACATGCTGATCACTGAGGAAGGGGGCTAATCAGAAATTTTATTCAGCCATTTAATCAAAAGTGTTTGTGCATTGAAGAGACATTTACACATGATTTGATGTGACAGACTTAAAACAGCTTTGAGATACTGGCTCACATGAGCATCTTCAAAGTATTATTTATAAAGCAGTAGTTTCTGAATTGAGTGTTTTCTAAGGCGAGCGCCACTGTTACTTTTGCTCAGTTTTTGTTGTGTCCCATTCAGTTGTGCAATGGACCTGAATAATAGCTTACATTTTATGACTCCTGGCATCCATCTGTAACATCCTAACATCATTATTCAGATAATTAAAAAATTAATTATATTTAATAAGTTAATTTAAATTATTTTAATATATATAAGTTCAGGATGCACATTATTTGGTTAGGGAAGCACCGGTATAAAATTTTGGGCATCAGGATTACCTTTGACATCATAAATTGATATAGAAAATGGCAATAAATCTGTTATATCTGCCAACAAACATTACGTTTCTAATATACAGTATATTGTGCTTTGCTAATTTTGGGTGAAGTTGTGATGAAATGGAAACAGTGACAGATTTATCTGTATTGAAATGTACAGTAATGGATTATAGAAAAAAAAGGCAGCTTGGTTCTGTCCGTCGGTTTTTAATTGGATTTTGAGATGTGGGCATTGCACTCAAAAATGTATGTGAGGTATGTTATTTCACTGGAAGATTGAGTTTTGACATTATGATGATAAATTACAAGGAATAAACCAACAACATTAATAATAATAAAAAAAGAAACTTATGCATGGATGAATTGTTTAAAATAAGTTCATTCAAATGCATTTAAAAAACAGATGGGGTGAATATTTGTTTTAGGCCAACTATAATTAAAATATGCATTCATGGGATTTCTATCTTGAACATTAACATAGTTTCCTTAATCACAATAGTTTCTGCAAAAATGTTATGTGAGATTTGTCACTCTATCTATGCTCATTATTATATACGTTAATTTTCTGTGTGATTTATGCCACATACATTTATTGACTCTGGAATGAACAAGTTAACAGGTGAGAATACACGAAAGTGGCAGTCCATATGTGAGAACTGGCACTCTGTAATTGCCTTTAGTTTCAAGATGGCAGGATATGGCAGCTCCTAATGCCGTTTCAGTGTCCTATACGCACTCCACTGGTATATCTGTCAAATTAATGAATCGTCTAGAGACACATGCAAATTTATGTTTAAATAATGGATGAGGAATGCAGGTAGCACCAATCCTGATCAGTCCACTTCTCTACATCTACTCTTCTCTTCTTACCAGTCTGTCAGATAGCTTTACAGGAACTTGCTAGCATAAAGGCTTGATTGAGCTAATGCCTGAATGAAATTTCCTCATTTTTCAAACACTAGTCCGAATAGGCCAATCACTTCCCGGTTATTTGTCACGAGAGCTCTATCTGTGTGTGCAGTGAGTTATTTCTGTGCTTTTTTGGACTGCAGACAGACAGTAGTGTGTGTAAAGAGAGCATAGGCTGTTATCATCGACAAACAGTGAGGGGTGAGATAAGTGGGATGCTTCAGGCCTTTCTCTCTCTCTCTCTCTCTCTCTCTCTCTCACTGTTTAGTAGTGTGTATATATGAACTATTTTAATAAAATAAATTAAATGCAAGTTTATTTTAAATTTGTATGTAATTCAAATAAAATGACTATTTAAAATGATATATATATATATATATATATATATATATTATATATATATATATTAAATTAATGTTAAATTGTTTTCTGTAATTGTAATAATAATAATAAAACTATAATAAAATGTATTTTTCTTTTACATTATAAACTTAAATACACAAAGCTTGGCTAAAAGTCAGATCTATCAATTTTATAATAGGTTTTTTGTTTATTTTACATAAGTGTTTCGTAATAGGAAGCTGTACTTGCACTGATGTCGGATGCATCATTTATTTGTTGTGTAATATAAACAGTTTTGTCATTTTCAGCAAAAATAACTACATCGTCATATTTAAACTGCTATTATGATGATATAAAATTACTCATATCCCAGCATTTTACTATGTGTAGCATTGGAAGGCAAGTCTTACTAAAGGGCACTGTGTTAAATCAAGATTGATTTATTCATTTGGGAGGAGCACTCAAGAATCAAGAGGCGAAGATCGCCAGTCTTTTTTTGGATTCTTGGCTGAACCCGCATCATTATCATTCTCGTGATGTCAGATTTACTGTTGAAATTTGGCCAGTGAGCCGTGAGTCAGAGCAGCACAGCTGACTGTGTGGTGGAAGGCGGGTGTGGGTGGCCGGCGCTACTGGCGACTTCATGTGCCAGCTTCAGCTCCATCATAATCAGGCCTGCAGGCACGAAGCAGAGATTGCCTGGGCTGCACACATCACACTCCGCTCATCTTATGAGGTCAGGAGGACACACTTTTAGATCTTGCTTTCATCATCCGGGGAATGTCAACACAGGATGAAGAAAGCTAGCAATCTTCACCCTGCCCTCCTCCTGTCTTGCTCCCATTAGCATGTCATTGCTCTGCTAATTAAACCCACAAACAGAATGTAAGACAGGAAGTGGATATGGCGTTTTTAGTAAGCAATTATGCTCGCACCTTTGAAATGGCTTAATCTGCAGGAAGGGAGGCTGGGTGTGATCTTCTGTCCAATACTGATTCAGGACTTGTGATGTCAGCGCAGTGATTACTCAGCCTCAGTCTGTTCTAAAGCCATCGTTCTCAATACTGACCTGCACCTGCAGGCTGACACATCCAATAGTCAATCACAGCCACTCGTCCAAATTACATTTTCTGAACCTTTCGTTACACTTCTGTCCTTTGATGTACTCGCTTTTCTAATTACTGCTGTTTGGTGAAGCACTATTGCTCATACTAGTGTGTAACTAGCCCTGCTCTGGTTTTGTCACGGATGTGAATGATACCTAAAATCCTGCTTCTTGTTGAGGGTGTGCTTCAACTTTTCTAAGTATTCAGATTATTTATTTATTTATTTGCAGATGAAAAGACTGATGAAATACTTTTTTATCGTCATTTATAAAATATCGCCGAAGTTTTGTGCAAATATGTAATGAAAACACGGATACTGTCTAGCGGTTTTATCAAGTTTAAAGAAAGCGGGTTGCAATGTAGGTTGTGTTGTTGTTGTTTCTTTGTAATTTAACGTGCATCAAAAACAAATTAATTTGTGGTTGTTTTTGTTTTATTTGTTGGAGCTCATTGTCTGTCAAACTTTAATTGTGTTGCAGTATTTTTTACTCTGAGAAAATTTTCGTTCTGTTGAAAATGTTTTTAACTACTTTTAAGTTTTCCACTTTAAATTTTTAATAGCTAAAGTATGATTTTCGCCATGAGATAGAAATCTTCAAAGACGCTGGGATTCCTTTACAAAACAAACATTATATGTTTGTCATAACAATTTATTTAAGCCTAATTAGTTTACAAAACAACTTAGCAACCACTTTGACAACCACCTTGAACGTCTTGGCAAGTTCAGCATGGGGAAGCACTGCTTGTTTTCTTACATCAAATGTAAATATGAAGTTATTTTAAGCTTTTCACATACGAAGAGCATACATATTTGTTTCAGCACAAATGAGCTCCTTATGTTCATGTTCATGCATGTGAACAAACTTAGGTTTAAAATTAAATTAATTGATAATGTTGTCTGACTCTTACAGTATCAGGATTGTAGGGTTTCATCAAGGTTGAGTATCAACATCTGTTGTTTTCTGAACCGACCCACCAGAATAGAGTGAAGCCAGCACCAGTGGGCTAACAAGAAATAAAAACTAGTCCTGAATTAGGGATTTGTTAAGCATTTGTTCTATTTTGCTCCATTTGTTTTTGCTTTTTCCATTTGGGTTTTCTCAGAAGGTTTGCATCGTTGAACTTGCTATCCATTGGGCATCAACACGTATTCAGGTTTTTGTCACTCCCAATGCTATAGTTTTCTGTTATTTCTCTTAAAAGCCCAGTGCCTTGTGAGTCCTGTGGGGTTAAGAAAGACATTTAATTTCCTGTAGCAGAGCTGTGATAATTTAGCGCTGTGGAATGAATCACATCTGAGGTTCATTTTCTGGAACGCTCCTTTGAGATACATGCTGAGCTTTAGAGATGTCTGTAGCAATGGACATTAAAACACAGAGTAATGAAGACCGAGTGCTCCGAGAAGAATGAATCTTTTTCTATCTCCTCCTCTCACACATAAATCCTTTAGTTTCTCAAACTACAATTCGTGTGGGATGTCAAGAAAATTGAAGTATTAGCTATGGTCACAATAAGCCACTGGTATTTGTCTCTAGCTTATGTTTTAATATCTTGTTTGAAACAGAATAGTTTCTCAAGCTTTCCAGTGAAATGGAAGACATGAAATCATGCATTTTGTATCAAACCGGCTTCTGTGGAAAATGTGGATTATTGCGAGATCCTCAGAGATAAAACCTTCACTCTTTGATCAAGGCATTGACAAAAACCCATCATCCTTGGTAAACATTTTAGTGTATATATATATATATATATATATATATATATATATATATATATATATATATATATATATATCCTGGAAAGACATATTTCAGGGTTTTCAGAAAAATAATAATAAGAATGATTTCTAGAGCACTAAATCATCTCACATTTAAGTGTGGGATGTGATTTTACTAGGGTCTTTTTCTCAGAAGCTTACTCTTAGAAGTTGAAGGTGTAATCAAGTCTCCATTTGCTCTCCATTTAATCTTAGTGCATCTAGAAGCAGTTATTAAAAAAGATGTCATTTGTGGTTATTTTTTAGTTCAAGAGGTTCCACTGAACAGATCAATATTTTATCAAAGTAGCAGAGTCTAGTGGACGTTCAAAGGACTATCATACACTTTTAATCTGACAGCATTACTATTTTTTTGTGCTTGTTCTGTAAACAACAGATAGAATGGACCTGTAATCAAATATGTCTTAAAATAGCTGCAAACTGGTTGACTGAAGATGAGTCAGGACTCAAACATGGAAAAGAATTACAGTTGATTTGTTAATGAATAGTTTAGGGATGCTCATATTAACTGCTTAACCGATAACAGACATTAAGAATTGACCGATAAATACAATTAGTTAAATGGTTAATTTAAGTATTTTTTAGAGTTATTTTTCTAAATATTTTAAAACGTTTGGTGCATTGTTAAAATAGGCTATGGTACACACAAAATAAAGAAATTTTTTTGAGAGAGAGTGAGAGAGAGAGAGAGAGAGAGAGAGAGAGAGAGAGAGAGAGAAAAGTCACATAAGTCGCATAATATTATTACATACAGAAATAGTACTTATAAATAGGCCTATGCCAAATGTTTGCAAACATTATGAACACTATAGACTACAGTGGGGAAAATATTTATTTTATCCACTGCTGATTTTGTAAGTTTGCCCTCTTACAATGAAATGAAGGGTCTGTAATTTTTATGGTAGGTTTATTTTAATGGATATAGACAGAATATCAAACAAAAAATCCAGAAAAGAACACATTATATAAAAGTTAGAAATTGATTTGCATTTCAGTGAGTGAAAAAAGTATTTGATCACCTACCAACCAGCAAGAATTCTGGCTCCCACAGATTGGTTATGTGTCCATGTGGAACACAGATTAGTCCTGTCACTTTAAGAAGCTACTCCTAATGTCAGCTCGTTAGGTGTATAAGACACCTGTCCACACAATCTGTATCTTCCATTCCAACCTCTCCCACCACCATGGGCAAGACCAAAGAGCTGTCAAAGGATGTCAGAGGCAAGACTGTAGACCTCCACAAGGCTTAAATGGGCTACAAGACCATCAGCAAGAGGCTTGGTGAGAAGAAGTTCAGACAACTGTTGGGTGCGATTATTTGGAAATGGAAGAAATATAAAACAACCATCATTCGGCCTCGGTCTGGAGCTCTGTGCAAGATGTTGCCTCATGGGGTAAGGATGATCATGAGAAAGGTGAAGGATCAGCCCGAACTACACGGGAGGAGCTTGTTAATGATCTTAAGGCAGTTGGGACCACAGTCACCAAGCAAAACATTGGTAACACACTACGCCACAATGGACTGAAATCCTGCAGCACCCAAAAGGTCCCCCCTGCTCAAAAAGGCACATATACAGGCTCATTTAAAGTTTGCCAAAGAACATCTAAATGATTCAGAGAAGGCTTGGGAGAAAGTGCTGTCATCAGATGAGACCAAAATTGAGTTCTTTGGCATTAACTCGACTCACCGTGTTTGGAGGGAGAGAAATGTTGACTATGACCCCAAGAACACCATCCCTACAGTAAAGCATTGAGGTGGAAACATTATGCTTTGGGGCTGTTTTACTGCTAAGGGTACAGGAGGACTTCACCGCATTGAGGGGCAAATGGACGGGGCCATGTACTGTAAAATCTTGGACGAGGAACTCCTTTCTTCAGCCAAAACACTGAAGATGGGTCATGGATGGGTCTTCCAGCATGATAGTGACCTGAAACATACAGCCAAGGCAACAACAGAGTGGCTCAAGAAGAAGCACATTAAGGTCATGAAGTGGCCTTTCCAGTCTCCAGACCTCAATCCTATAGAAAATCTGTGGAGGGAGCTGAAACTTTGAGTTGCCAAACGACAGCCAAGAAACCTTTAGGATTTAGAGAGGATCTGTAAAGAGGAGTGGACCAAAATCCCTCCTGAGATGTGTGCAAACCTGGTGACCAACTACAAAAAAACGTCTTACCTCTATGCTTGCCAACAAGGCTTTCTGCACCAAATACTAAGTCATGTTTTGCTTGGGGATCAAATACTTATTTCACTCACTGAAATGCAAATAATTTTCTAACCTTTATATGTTTTTCTGGATTTTTTTTTTGGTTTGTATTCTGTCTCTATACGTTAAAATAAACCTACCATTAAAAATAACACAATTTATGATATTTTGGATGAAAACAGGGAGGCTTGAGACTGTCCCATAGACTGCCAAATAAATAACAGTGTCAAGGTCCAGGAAAGTATGAAAATCATCGTTAGAATAGTCCATCTGCCATCAGTGATTCAACTGTAACGTTATGAATCGACAAGAATACTTTTTGTACACAAAGAAAACAAAACTAACAACTTTATTCAACAATTCCTCTCCTCTGTGTCTCTCCAAATCAGGGTAGCGCCATTTTGACAAATCTGAGCAGTACGCAGGTGGCTTACGCTCTTCTGTATCAGCCGTGCCACAAGGATACGTTTTTTACGTGTATTTATGCTTTGGTTTGAAGGCAAACAGCGCATCAGCGCAGTGCAGCTGACACAGAAGAGCATAAGCTGACTGCGTACTGCTCAGAATTGCCAAAATGGTGCTACGCTGACTGTAATGATAATGAACAGGCTGTATTATCAAGTAAGCAATGCTTAACTGTGTGCGTGCGTGAGGTGCCGGCACGATCACTTGAATTTTTTTCCTTCTAACAGTGGAAACCACTTACAACTCTCCATTTAAAGTACTACAGATAATCGAAAGTTTAAAAATGTTTACTTTGTGTATTAAAAAAAAAAAAAAAAAAAAAAAAAAAATTTTTGTTTTCTTTTAAATATAGGAAAATAGGATGCCACTTTGTGCCATCTTCGTGCACAAAAATTAACCGAAACTCTGCATATAGGCTACTAGTTGTTGCACAGTTTTTCTTTCATTTTTAAGTAAAAATATATTTGCGTATAGGCTTATTTATTCAATATATATATCTCTATGCTTTTTTTCTCCATTCACAGAAGTGCTGCAGCTGTGTGAAGTGACCATGGAAATCCTCATGTTCTGTTGTTTGCTGCTTTTTACGAATGTAAAATTCAACCCTGGAAAATAAATGTTGGTATTTTTAACGGGTCACAGACATTTTTTCCACTCTAATTGAATTGAATTATAATTGAATATTATCTTGTTGGTTAACAGTTAATAATCGGTTAACGAGCGTCAGTTGTCGGTTAGGAGAAATAAATGAAATTAGCATCCATAGAATAATTAGTTACTCATAGTGAAATCTATTATGGAGTCTGAAGCTGTTCTCAGAGTTCAAGTGGATGATTGTTTTAGAGTAAAAAGTACTGAGGCAGAACTAATAAAAAAAACAAACAAAAATAAAAACCCCGCTGCTCCGGCTCGAATTTGTGTGGCTTTTTGCCACTTTTATTTGGGTCAGTATCATTTCTTTTCTTCGTTTCTCATTACATACTGATTGACTTGAATATCCACGGATCACAGCCTAATTTTTTGTTAGGTTTTGTGGGGTGATGACAGCCTCCCTGAAACCTCTCCACTAGTGATTTATTTTTTATTCCCTCAGTGTTGAAATAAAGTGAAACAACCCATGAAATAAAATGGCAATGATTTTAACAGATTATAATCACAGTAAATTGGCTTCTTATATTAGATATCCCAGGAGAGTTTTGTTACCAAGAAAGCTGCTTAGTTTTTTCTCTTTTTATGTATTTGAATACCCCTTTTTTTTTGTCCTCTAGCAGTGACAGACTAAGGGGTCTCGTTTTTAACTGTCCATTGTTATTTTTAAAATTATACTTCCACTCATTTTTTACTCACAGTGTCCTTGAAATACACTTCTCCAAGGAGTTGTGAAGTGAAATGCAAGGTGTTTCATTGAGGTTGACGCTCTGACCCAACATTGGGGGGTACATCAGCCAAACCTGAGTGCCATTTTTCTCCATTTGTCTGGCTAACCACTGCTGTGAAATTATGTTCTGGCATATGAACCGCAGTATGATTTAAAGGGCCCCCCACACTGGTGTGTTCCAGCCAGAAGCTCATTATTCTCACTTTGGGGTCAGGTGTGCTTGATACTTCATGCTGGCTATTACAGGCGGTGACCCCTCCCAAGTGTCAAATGATGTTATGTCTGTTCACAATATCAGTCGGATCTGATCTGTCACCTGCATCCTCCTTGGTGCTGGTCTCCCGTAATCAAACTATGGCAGGATTATCCACACCATCCCCAACTCCAGGTGGGCTGTCACAGCAGCTTTATGGCACATCCTCCCGCCACGGCTTCCCACGCTGAACTGTGCCACTGTTTGAATGCAGAATGTTAGTGCTAATGCTGGACAGCCGCATTTCCCTGCTGGGTTTCAATGTCTGTGGCAGCGGGCTGGTGGAAGACAAGCTTTCTCTCAGCTGTGTTGTCCAAATCTCTGTTCCTCAGCAAGCCAGTCCCCTACCCAGACACTGTGACATTTCCTCTGTGCGAGCTCATCTACAGCCAGTCTGTCCCTTACTGTTTTTCATGTTTAATGTCAAATAAGAGCTTAATTGTGCCATCACGGCAAAATTGATAAAACCGGGTCATTATGTCTGGCTGTTCAAGCACAACGCTAATGAATGGCTGCAATTAATGAAGACTTGGTGAGTCACGGTGGTCCATTCAGGCAGTGTAACATTAAGACATTAAGTCCACATAAAGAGCCATAAAAATACTAGATAAATTGAAAATTTAAGGCATTGCTTTTTGTCATGTCTTCATTCCACTAGTGGCTGGTATGAAGTTACCTTGCATTTTTGTGGTTGCATAATGTAGATGCAATTGAGTGCACTTGTTAGTGAGGTCAAAAAGGACTTTAAAGGGGTGCTATTATGCTTTTTCACTTTTTCAACTTTACCCATTATTAAAAGTAAATCACCATCACCTTCTTTCAGATTTAGTTAGGGCTGTGCAATTAATCGCATTCGATTGTCATGCGCATCTCGTCAGTAAAGCCGGTCCCATGATTAGTACTAAATCACCATCACCTGCTTTCAGATTGAGTGGCTTTCACTACAAAGAGCCGTATTTCACTGACAAACTAGGCGATATCACGCTCGAAATCGAATGTGATTCATCTGCGATTATGAGGGTGATTTTGCCACATTGTCAGTGAAATACGGCTCTGTGTAGTGAAAGCCGCTCAATCTGAAAGCAGGTGATGGTGATTTAGTACTAATCATGGGACCGGCTTTACTGATGAGATGCACATGACAATCGAATGTGATTAATTGCACAGCCCTAGTTGTTGTTGTTGTTGTTGTTGTTGTTTGAGCATAAAAAAGGTCTGCAAAGTTATAAAGCTCCGATTCAAAAGGAGATATTTAACAGAAATCATTTTTTTAAAAACCACAACGAACAACTAATTTGGACTACAACGCATATTTTCCGGGATTTGTGATATCACAAATATCGACGAATGGGATGAGACCTAGTTGAGCTGCACTAGATAAGGCGACGAGTGTTATCACTATGTAAGAGACACACTAGCTTTTCCAAGGCAGACGAACTTAGAGTGGTTACAATCATTCGGGTTTAAATCACGCTTAAATTGATTTGATTTTGCAGTATTTACACTGAAGCTGGCAGGCGGCTATGGTAAGGGGCATGACCTTTCCTGAACAGACGCCAAGTGCTGCCAATCACAGAGACTGGGGAGAGAGGTGTTGTGAAATATGTGAAAAATAATGTGTTTTTCGAACAACCTAGTATGAGAGACTGTTATAGTACTCCACCAAAACAAAATCAAGACTTTGTAAAAGAGCATAATAGGACCCCTTTAAAATTTTTGCATGATCCAGACACTTCATTTCCACTCTGTATCAGAGAGGCACCGCTCTGTCATGAATGTAAAACTAGTGAAACTGTACACTAGTGAAAGCAGATGGAGATTTGTACTGTCAAGCTTGGCTTGCCCTGCCAACATTTTAATAACCCACAAAATAATGATCCATTTTTCTTTTCAATATATTTTTTATATTTTCTAGAAATAAGTATATTTTTCATTGAATGTTGTATTTTTTATAGCATTTTTTTTTTAATTTTAAGTATTTTATAATTTTTTTAAATAGCTATAATATTACTACTTGAATTCACAAACTTTGTAGGAAAATGACAGCATATGATGTAGAGCTTGAATAATTAGATTTTCATCACAATATCTTACTGATGCTTTCAAGACTGTCAGAAGTCCATTTAAAATCAGCTGGCCCAGACCAGCAGGCCATCCTTATTGTAATGGCATTTGTCATCAAAGACATAAGACCTAGTGCCACATGTTTAGAGATGCCAATTTTTAATTGTGATTAAGATTTGAGAGCAGTGGCTTCAGAAGGTGCACAAGTAGACAATTATGGGCTTTTTTTTACCTATTTGGAGCTGTGCAAGAGTAAATGTAACTGTTTCCATTTTTTAGGAGAACTATTAATTACAGTTTATTAATTTAAATTACTTGAAGTTTTAGGCAAAAGGATGGTTAGAAAAGTAATAAATTCAAATGGAGAGAAGTAGAGAAAGATTAAAACTAGTAGTCTGAGTGATTGTGACCAATCACAATCCAGTGCACAAATATTACTATCACCTGTGACGGTAAGATATCAAGATAGATTGATAAAATAGTGTAAGGAAAGACAGGAAGCAAAAAGAAGCAGGACTGGGAAAGTACCTCGAGTTCTTGTCACCTGAAGTGCGACTGTGCCATATGTCAGCACGCTTCCTTCAAGGCTATAGCTCCTACATCCAATGATTCTATTAGTACGAGTCAATGGTAATCAAGAGGAAGTGCCTTGCAAGCTCTCTAATTATACACAGTAAAATGAATCCAGTCTCAAACTTCCTAATGATTCCCATTCTGGCCCAATCCTCTGGGCACCGTGCCGTCCCAATCTATGCTAATATTGATGCAGGAAAGGCGTTTGTGATTTCCAGGGATAAGCTCTAACGACTCTGACTCATGTGTCTGGTTCTTGGCCAGTGGAGTGTTCACAGATTTCTCTCAGCCCAGGCCAGTATGTGTTCATTTAATCCCCTTTTATTTTACCCTTTCAAATGCAGGCTTATCAGATCCCACAAGGACATATATGCATACAAATTGGCCAAGGATTGCTAGAAGGTGCCCGAAAACACACCTGCGCCTATACCCGGACTGCTGCTTGTGTAAGTTAAGGAAAGCAGGATCATAGCCAAGCCACATATATGGCAAAATAAGGTGATTTAAATGTTAATAATTAGGGAGCTGTAATTCATTACATGATGCATCAGTCTCACCTCTGTTGGCATTGGCCTTTGTGTCGACCCAGAGAAGAAATCAAATGGAGTAATTAGCTACATGCTCTTCCTTTACTCTAATTAATAGATATATGGCACAAGTCCCTCACCATCTTGACCTTTCTGATGTCACAAACAGTTTCACTACTTTACTGTGCTTGTAAAAAGAGCCGTATTAAGAAATCTCTGTAAACTGTGAGCTAATATTAAGTTCATATGGTACAAATCTAGTTTGTTTGTGCTCCGAGACAAGGTTTTGCTCTCCGTAAGCGCTCCCTACGTGATTCACGATGGCCTTGTGCTCGTATTGATTGAGAAAGGAGCATCTTGTGGCTAATGTAGTGAGCGTCAAATTTGAGAACTCACCGCAGAGACGCATCTTTTGTGTCTGTAATGGGCAGTCAAGGACATAGCTTGAGCCAGTGAATATGAACATTTGTTGGGATGGTTTTCAAACTGAAAACGAGCTTGATGTTAGCACATCTGTGGTGGATGTTCATACCCTTCGCTGCTCATGCTCTAAACTTCCTATTGGATGTGGGTTTTGCTTAAGTGCTGAATATCAATGGACATGCAGGATGCGTTAAGAATTCAGAGGGCAGCTCTAGCATAAGTGCATAACAGTAATTAGATGGTCCTTTCTCCGCATTGTGCCGTCTTCTAATGGAAGCTATCACTGCGCTCTCCTTCACTTGTGTCGTTCGAGTATTATGCTGTATTCAGGTTAAAAAACTTTGGGTCTGAAGACTGCAAGTGTGCAGCTGATTTGATGTGCAGACAGATGCTTAATAAAGAACAGGAAGGTCAATGCCAGTAAAGGAAGGACCAGGTAAAGCAAAAAGGAAGGACCAAATTGATCTGCAAATTGAAGGTTAACTGGTTAAGTGCTGTGATTTTGGCTTCTTGTAGTCCATTTTCTTGTTCCTGAAGGTTTTTTTTTTTGGCTTTTTTGTGGCTTTTTTGTGGCTGTTTTGTTATTACTGCCTACTGATGGGAAGGCATGAGCTTCAGATTCTTTGGCTGACTTTTTTTTTCTTTTACTTGCATATATAAAACACATTCATAAGCACTAATTTGATACTCGGTGTGAAACAAAATATTCTGCTTAAGGTCCTTTTTTGTCTCCTGGTTATTTAGAAAATCAAACAAACCTATTATTTTTTTAAATTATTTGAGCGGACTTTGCTTTTCTGGTGAGCATGAGTGTTACATGTGCGGATGTGTATTGTGTCAGACTATCCGGGGCTCGTCACAGCTCTTGCATATTGTTGCAGTTTTGTTGGTTTGATTGCTTATAATTGCCCTCATTTGAAAGTTGCTTTGGATAAAAGTGTCTGCTAAATTATTATGTGTAAATGAAGTTCAATAATATCAATATAATGATGTTTAAAGTCATGTGGGCATGATAACCGTGATGACATTGAGATGTATGGCTTCTAGCAAACTTTGACTTTTTCACCTGTTTAATACCCTCAGCCCCAGATGGTACAGCCATTGCCCATGGGTCAGCTACAGCATGTTGCACACCAAACTTGATCTGGAAATCTTAGTCAATCATAGTCAAGCTAACAAAGTACTTGGCTGACACAGTGAATCCTCTCCTTTTGAATGCTCTTGAAATAATCACTGGATTTGACAAAGTCTGCCTTATTAGTGGCTTTAGATGCTTCTTTTTAGTCACTTAGCTTGTAAACATGCTACTAAGTATCACTTTGGGATTTAGTCAAACGGCTATTTGCATGAAGCCTTTACAAATGTAATTAACTCTTTTTGCCAGAGATCCTGTAATATCAAACTGTTTGATGTAGTGATTTGTAGAACATTCCAACAATTCAAAAAAGTGCTGAAAAATTGGATAAACATGAAGGATTTTTCCTAGTTTGAAGGATTTCTCAAAGCCGGGCCCTATTAACCTTCTCTTGCTCCCTATTAATCCAATGGAAATCCCTCTGTCAGAGCCTGCTGCTAATGTAAGCAGCCAAACAGAAAAAGAGACCCGTTTTTTGATTCCTTTCTTTTGCTTTTTTTTTTTTCGCAATGCTGGATCTGAGTGGGATTATAGTTCCTGAAAAGCCTGCCTTTATGCTTGTATCAAACAGCGACATTAGGCTGAGTGTGAATGACGCTGAGTGTCAGGCAGTGAGATAGAAGGAGAGCAGGAGGGGTAATGGATGCTAGGAGACTGATGTGAACCACTACACAATGTGAGGGGCCTTGGAGTCTACGTAGGCAGTGGATTTCCAGTCTATCTTCTGGAAAAGTGTGTCTGTGTGTGCGAGTAAGAGCTGGTCTGCCCTGGGGTGGTTTGCAGGAGCTTGACTCTGCCTCCCCTCTGTGCCAAACTGTCTCCCTTTCTGTCAGTCATCCACAGGCAGCCTGTCGACTGATTGGCCGAGAACAGGTCTGTCGGTTCGGAGCTCGACCGTGACCTTACTCTGCACATATTTTCCTTCTCACCTCTCAGATTTATCAAATACCGTGACTTTTTTTCCCTGCCTGCCTACCTCAAAACGGATGCTCGACATTTTGGGGCTTTTTTGGAACATATTTTTTGTAAGGATGCACTGCTCCAATACCTGCAGCATTGGCAGCCACGCTGACCTTTTAAAATGGATCAAGTATTGGCCAGATGTGACAGATCCAATTTAATACTGTGGGTTAGTCACGGTCATTACTGCCAAGCCCCAAATAGGATAAGAGAAACAGACTTGAGCCAGTGGTAATTTGGCATCAGTGACATCAACTTGGCAAGATGCAAATCTGAACTCGAATTATGAATGAAAGCTTTACTTGTAACTGTTGTTACATTAGTTCACATTTGTTGTTCTTTCTATATATCGGAAATGAATGGCTTACAAGAATTTACTCTTGCAGCACACACTCTTAACTTATATATTTGCATTTTTTAATTAAGATAATATCAGATTTTGTAAGGATACCATTAAGGGAGGCTCATTGACCATTTAACCACCCAAAGTTAGAATCAGGTAAATGGTTTAAAAAGGTTTAAAAGTTTTTTTTTTTTTTTTACAAAAATTATTATTTTTTTTAATAAAGTTTGCTGCATTGTTAAAGAAAAATATTCTATACGTACAGTATTTGATAAGTCACGGGGCATGTCGATGCACGTGCAACCACATGTGCCTACAGACATTTCGCTGCACATGCACCTGCTCCACTTTCACTTTACTGAAGTAATGAAGGCAACACAATGGC
Organism: Cyprinus carpio; assembly: GCF_018340385.1. Taxonomy (NCBI): domain Eukaryota; kingdom Metazoa; phylum Chordata; class Actinopteri; order Cypriniformes; family Cyprinidae; genus Cyprinus; species Cyprinus carpio. The sequence continues at coordinate 14,823,456 of NC_056586.1, forward strand.
AAAAGGCAATATTGGATAAATGGTTATCAGAGGCTGAATCTGTGAGTGAATGTATTCAAATTCTGAAAGGCCTATATCCTTGAAAGCATGTAAAGATCATTGATTTTAATAAGCATTAAAAAGCTGTCACTCATCTCAGTTCTCCCGATCTCACAAAGTTCCATTATATTCAATGAAGATCTACACTACTGCAGAAATAATCTCTTATTTACATCGTGTGTACAATTTTGTTCTAATGAAAGGATTCGCGAGCGTGCAAAACTCAGAAATACTGCACAAAACTTATTCTTTATGAGCAGTGAGTGGATTCTAATGTAAACACCTCTGATTGGCCATTGTGTTCATGAAATCAACAGATACGTCTGTGATTGACTAGACTCCACAGCAAATCTTATCAGTTAACGGTTAATGTTCAGATAACGCGCGGTGGTTTTTGGTTGGGAAAATTGACAGAAATGAGCATCCTAATACCATTACATTTACTTTAAAAAAAATTAAATTATTATTAGTAGTAGTAGTAGTAGTAGTATGTAATATTGTAATCAATTCCGTATGTAATATTGTAATCAATTCCTCACTCTTTATTGATTGTGAAATTAGACACAGGACAGGAAATGATGGTAAGGAGAGAGGAAACAGCATTGTGAAAAATTAGCTGGACTTGCATTACCCACAGAACCCCACATACCCACACAACTAAAACACGCGCTACTACTGGTCCACGGCACCATCCGTCTTTTGTCCATCAGATTGTTTAGCCAGATTATGTGCTCAGTGAATGAAAACTCTTTCATAAGTGCTTTTGAGTGTGGAGATCCATGTAAAGCTCTCTGTGGATGGAGTCGGCCTGAATCAAAGCACAGCAATAGCAAGTGTCTGCCAGCAGAAGTGGGCTGAGGCTCCTCACACACAAATACTCGCTGATTTGATTTGAGCTCTGTTTGTTTCTGTTTATTAAAGAGTCATAGGAGTGGATGCCAAAAGACTAACGAGAATCATTTCTGGAGCTTGGTGAAGCTGGCAGCGTGATTTCTCGGTGTGGATTAAAACACAGTCATATTCTACGCATGAATTTCTTCTGTTGCTTTTATTGTAGGGCGCAAATCAACTGTCGGCTCCGTTCGATTTGATTAGGTTCATCACATCAACTTTGAGTTTATCACAGCTGAGCAGAACAAATAAAACAAGGCATGTCTGTGTTTAGATCATATTCTTAAAGTGACTGGCAGGTTTGATCCGGTTACCATAGACAAAAAAGTGCTTCATCACAACGTATGATGTCATATCTGTGTGAGTTGACTGAATATTAAACTGATTTACACTATGATCTATACTTGGTAAACTTGAGGATACACCAAAAAAACATTTATTTTTAAATAACAGATAGAAACTTTAATTGTGCATAAGCGACTTTTGGTAAGAAGGACAGCAATTTCAGGAAAGATGTCATTTTTTTTTTTTTATTTTTTTTTTTTTATCTGAGCCACTAGACGCTGTGCATCATGTTCCGTGCTAGTCTTTTAAAAGTACAAGCGCACACACTTTGAAAAGGAGCCTTCAAGTAGAGTGACTGCCGACATTGCCATTTTTTACCGTTCCTTCCGACTGCATGCCATAAACAACTGTCAGATCAAAATCCATGTTATTTTCCCTCCAAATAAATGATCCATTTGATTTGCTCGTGGCTTGCCATTTATGTACGCTCAGCTGAGTGAACCGTAAATCTAAATACAGAGTGTGGGGGGCATGGCTTCCTCCCTTTATCTCCATCTCCATGGTACCCACAACCAAGCTTCCTCTGTGCATGTTCAAGTTAAATCCCATTGATTTTCATTACAGATTGCAGTGTATGTGGATGTATGCTGGCTGCCATGATGGAATATATTGATTTAGGAGTCAGACTGAGAGAAAAGACGATGTGTCTAGTATAGTGAGTGCAATTAGTACTGCTTGCAAGCATTTTTATTAATATTGCACATACTTAAGATTAGATTTCACCACTCAGAACACCTTAGCAACCACCCACAGTACGCTAGCATCACAGCAGTTTCAGACGCCAACACCACTCGCATTTTCTCCAGAAAATGTTGTAATCGAGTTTGAATATGCTGCTTTTAATCCTTTTTTGTATGTGACTTAATAGTTAACGTGGTATGATGATGGGTAGGTGAATGCATGTGTGAGTGAGACAATGCTACAGGTGATTTAATTCTTCTGCTGAGCCTTGAAGATGATTGATTTATTTATTTGCAAATGGCACAGCATGACCGGGTCTGATAATAGTTCCCATGGTGAAGACAGCAGATAGGTCGTCCATTTCCCACTCATGCTACCTCGCACTCTTGGAGAGATTGCAGATCTGCTATCATTTAGCCCTCCCTTTTCAGAATGCGTGCCCTGATGTGCTCATGGTCAGCTATTAGATTAGCTCCTGGGAAGGAGAGAGAGAGAGAGAGAGAGAGAGAGAGCGAAAGACGAGCATGTGTCTGATGTATTCATGTCTGAAAATAAACGTCTGCTCTCTCTACACAGTCGTACAGACATTCGTTTAGCTTCAGGCTAAAGCAGCACTGCTAAATGTGTTTCTTGCTGTGCTGATATTGATGTCTGATCACTTGATGGCCTGGGATTCTTTTCTAAAAGGGTTTTTGCTTTGAGAATGTTATTAATTATACTGTTTTGCAACCAAAACCTTTTTGAAATGGAGAATCTGGCCTCCTGAGGTCAGCCATTGTTTAAGATGTTTTTGATGAGGCTTAAAAAAAAAAAAAAAAATCTGGTCAGTAGTGTGAAATACCTGATTCTTGCACCTTTTTCATTTTGAACTTTTACTGAAATATTGACTTTAAATCTGTTGAGAAGTCCATGAGAGGTAAATCTTTAAACCACATTGGGTGGATAATAATGAACAATAATTGCTTAAAACATGAGGGACTTAAATTATTTAATTTTTTTTTTGTAAGAAAATACTCCTAATGCAGTCCAGATTCCTTCATATGAGCAGTGTGACACATGTCTGTTCCCAGTGGTTGTATTCAACGGAGTGCTGTTACTTATAATTCTGGCTCCAGAAAATCTCACATTATCAGTGGGAGGTGTTTGAACTGACTGAATCATCTATACCAGTGTTTACCAATCCTGTGGTTCTGCATTATGATTCTTAAAGCCTTATTTAAACCCAGACGTACCATTCAAATAGAGGAACACTGTAATATTTGACATTTTTATGCATTTTATTTTATATTTTTGTGTTTAAACCTGGCAAGAAAAAAAGGTGTATATTTTAAAGTGAAAGTTTGTATTTTGCATAGTTTTGTGCTCTAGTCAATAAGAAGTAATGTATGTTTTTAATGTTATCTCTTGTAATATAAACAAGTGTAAATGTCAACTTCTTCATATGTTTCTAAAGGATTGAAGTCTGTCACACAGAGAGTAAGCTCATTGATCTATTCCAGTCCTTTTGCTGTTTTATTCCAGTCGATATTCCTGGTTGGAAGCTACCATAAATATTAAGTTTTTTATGTCTGCTTACATTTCAAATTGTATCAAGTGTAAATGAGCACAAGCTGTAAGGTGTAGACATTGGACATTTTGGATTTGGATTTCTCTTACTGTATATTATTCACATAAATCTGAGGAATTTAAATGTTTGATGATTTTATTGTATGTACAGTACTGTTCAATAAGACTGATGTTGATGCATTTGTTTGATCAAAATATAGTAAAACCGTATTGTGAAATATTTTTACAATTTAAAATAACTGTCTTCTATTTTAACCTATTTAAATGTAATAAAGCAAAGCTGAATTTTCAGCAGCCATTACTCTAGTCTTCAGTGTCACATGACCCTTCTAATAATCATTCTAATATGCTGTTTTGGAGCAAAATAAACCTTTCTCATAATGATATATTGTGTTCAGGATTCTTTTATGAATAGAAATTTAAAGAGCTGTATAGATGTAATAAAAATCTTTTGTTACATTATAAATATATTTACTGCACACTTTTGTCAACTGAATGCATCCTTGCTGAAAACAAATTAATTTAATGATAAAAAAAACAACAACTTTTGAACAGTAGTTGATGTGTTTAATCATAGCTTGTATTAAATTCAAATACAATATATACAAAGAAAAAATAAATGAATGGATTTTCTAAACTCTGTCATTTTTATTTCCTGTAGGGTGTTTAAAGAGTTTTTTTCTCTCTCTTTATAAAGTACCTGTCTCTAAGAAATACTGCAGATATCCAGTACCTAACACAAACATTTATGTTGTGATGGTGCTTTTAATCTTCTGCTCTCTTTTCAGTGTGCTGAAAAAACAAGACCGCTTCCTTCTTGATGACACTGAGGGTGGGAATTTGATTATCACAGATCAGAAAATGAGCAGTTCAGAGCTGGGTGTGATTCACAGTGTTTTTACACATACTGTGTTACCAAACCGTGGTCTAGAACCTCTTGCCATGAAAGCATTGCTAATGACAGTGGCATCACTGCTTAGTCCACACATCTCTCATTGTTAGCGATCAACAAAGACAAAACAGTGACGAGGGATGTTCAAAGGTGCCGTGTAAAACCAGCGTGGCATAGTAGCGCCTGAAGCAGGCTGGCAGAGATTCGGTCGCCTCTCGCCTTCACGGCAGATGAGTCATTCCAAATGTCTCGCTCATGAATCGGTTGGGCTTCATTAGGGCTGATTGGTGGTGCTCTGACACCATTCATGTCCTGGCCTGCTCACCTGCTATCACATGTTGAGTGAACTTATCCTGACCAGGTGGACCGTATCCATGGATACCATCCCTTGGACCAGTTAACACGGTTGCAATTACTCATGTGACTGATGCTAGACCATTTAGTCTAGTTTTGCAATTATCCAGAAATGAGTGGAATGGATCTGCTTGAAGAAAGGTGCATGTTGAGACAGAAACGATAGACCATCGTAATGCAGGGCAGACTGTCTCCCCAGGGACGAATCGCTCTGGCTGCATGCTGGGAAATATGACAGGCTGTTAATTGGACGTTGCAGCGAGGCTATAGTGACACAAAGGTGGTTTAGATCAGTGCCACATCTAGACTTTGTGCTGTGGTGTAACTTAAAGTCATCCACAACCTCCCTTGCTCCCATGACCATTTTTTTTTTTTTTGTTATCTATTAGTTTTATCTTGCACATGACTTTAATCAAGTGAATTTCAGCTGCATATATATACTAGCTTTGATCAGACATATTTCATTCAGCAAAGAGTGTTATCAAATTTCTCTTCTATAAAATGTACACGTGCAAGGCCATGCTTTGAATATGGTCTGAAGGAAACATTAACATAATAGTTTTGTTCAAATAAATTTTTAGCTAGTGATTTTTTTTTTTTTTTTTACACACGTACAGTATATATTTTTGTTTGTTTGTGAATTTATTTGTTTGTTCATTTGTATTTATTTATTTGTGTTCATGTAAGAAATTATCTATTTTTGGGCATATGAAGTGCTTGCATTGTTATGCATTATAAGTAAAAGATAATCTACAGTAAACTGTTCATTATTGCATAATACACCTAGACAGGGTGATCAGGACTTCTGTATTCTAGACACAGGTGTCGCATAATCCAGAAGAGGTTTGTTTTTGCAATAATGAGCAGCTAAATGTATATTATCCCACTTATTTCATGGCTACTTACCAAATAAAGAAATAAATGGATATGAAATCTGAGTTTATTATGCTTTAACAATCAAGTATTGTTCAACTAGTTGATATAATAGTATTTTTGTCTCAGTGAGTCTTATTAAAGGGATATTTCACCCAAAAATGAAAATTCTGTCATTTACTCACCCTCATGTCGTTCCAAACCTGTATGAGTTGCTTTCTTATGTTGAACATACAGTAAAAGAAGATATTTTGAAGGTTGCTGGTAATCAAACAGTTGGTGGTTTCCATTGACTTCCAAAGTAGGAAAGAAATACTATGGAAGTCAAAGGGAACCACCAACTGTTTGATTACCAGCAATCTTCAAAATATCTTCTTTTATGTTCAAGATAAGAAAGACACTCATACAGGTTTGGAACGACATGAGGGTGAGTAAATGATGACAGAATTTTTTTATTTTTGGGTGAACTATCCCTTTAAGTAGCTGCTTTACACTGGTATTAAATTTGAGCAAATATTCAAAAGATGAATTCCGTTGCTTAGTCACACAGAGCCAGTGCTGCGCCACTCCACTTGATTCATTTCCTGCTCTTGAATTAGAGTGCTTTAAGAATGGGGAAAAAAGACGTACATTTTTTTTTTCTTTTTTTTTGGTGAATGTAATTGAGCCTTCCATTCTACTCATTAGTTTTCTTTAATAGTTTCTCTGTTATGATAATTAGTTCGGTGCTCATTAAATAGCTGCATTCATTCCCTCGGTAGAACAAGATTCAGTGGAGGCATCTGTCAGGCAACACAGAAGGAAAAGGGAACATCTGAAGCTCAAATAAATGTGAATAAATGATAAACTATAGCAAAGTGATGTTGAGGGGCTTTGTGTGCTTTGTGTGAGATGTTTAGAGAGCTTTTTTGTCAATTTACCAGATGTTGGATGACACAGAGGTGACAGCAGCATGGTACCATAATGAGAAAATCAGTCACAGCATTGGCACGATTCACCAACGGTCCATCTTACTCACAAAGTCTTTGCGAACTGCCTGCATGTGCCGTGAGCACTGCAGGTGAGTAATGGTGACATCAAAGCCAATGATGAGACCGACATATGGCAGCCGTCACCCCACCGTGGGACCGTGAGCTCGAGTGACACAAAGGCAAGGCCATCTTACTCCCCCGGACACCTGTGGATTGTACAGCCATTCATCCTAAGGCCAGACTCGCCGTCCCACTCATGAGCTACGTCCCGCTCAAGGAGTATATTAAGGTAAGAAATAGGAAGGCCGTGCCATAAAGGGTCTATCTTATCCACAGGCTGGGTAGATATTTCCTCTGAACTTATCACCTGTGCAAGGACTGATGGGTCAGTGATCCTTGTCGAGAAATAATTACTTTGCTCTTTTCTTTTTTTTTTTATTCTACCAAAGGTTGACATCATTTATCTTTCAGCCCCTGCACTGTCAGTGCTACACTGTCATTTAAATAAGGTGGGCTTGGTTTTGCAGAACCTCTCTCTTGAAGCCATTCGTTTCCCAGTGCAACTGAGACCCCTGGCATACCACACCTCCAGAGTGGGTCTTGCGGACCCCGGCTCCACAGGCCTCTGATGGGAGTTTAGAGATCAAAGCTGCATGCAGGCCATCAGCGCAGCTCATTACAGCGGACTAATCAGCAGTGACCGAGAGAGGGAGAGGACAGATAATTTGATTACACAACAGTTATTAATGGTGCTGTTGGAACGCAGAGTGGGGGTCTCCACTGCCGTAATTACTCTGGGACTGGGAGAGAGGAGGGAGGAAGCCTTGGTTAGGATGATTAGTTGAAAATACTGCCCATCTCAGCGCTCTGTGAGATGAGAATAAATAAAACCGTATTAATGTAGTATATAGAGGTTCTCTTTTAAGAAAGCTCAATGACATTCACTCTTTAATACAATCAAAGACGGTTATCTTCCTTTGGAATTTGCAGTGTTAATTGCCTTGATGTGAGACCTCCTCAGGTTACCAACATTAAACATGGATGTACGCTGAGTGCCCTCCCTTTTCCTGAAATCCCATTATGATGGGAATCTTTTCTGTCTTTGCAATCGTGACCTTTTAATAATCTTTGCAGATATAAATCATAATGAAACTCATTAAGTCTTTAGGATTTTAAAGGTGAAATGTTTTTTTTCAATAGTGGTGCCAAACGTTAGTGTTTCCAAACAGAATTCCTAAAACTTCCTCTTTTCCCGACCCTCATCTTCCATTGTTCTGTAAAACTGGTAGTCCCGCCACAAACTCGGGCCATTGGTTGAGCCATAATTTGAGATGTTGGACCACTTAAAGGGTTAGATCACCAAAAAATAAAAATGATCATCCGTTATCCAGCCTCATGTCATTCCAAACCCAAAGACTTTTGTTTGGCCTTGAAATTCTTAATATTTTAATGAAACCTGAGGCATTTTCATTGATAAAAACATTGTTTTTCACATCACATACTGTAGGTATGGCTGATTGTTGTCATATTTGTTGTGCTCATTGCACAGTATGATTAATGTTCATATGTCTTTAAAAGCCTCAATTAAATCTGTCCTTCATATAAAGTGGTTTTGTCTCTTCAGATGACTTGGATTAAATAGCTGAATTCATATGGATTTCTTTTATGATCTTTGTATGAACTTTCTTAAGCATCAAAGTTTTGGAATAGTGAACTTTAAAAGAAATCACTCAGGTTTCAATAAAAATAAATTCATTTTTGTTTTGAAGATGAATGAAAGTCTGGAACGACATGAGTGAGTAACTGATGACAGAATTTTCATTTTTGGATGAACTAAACCTTTAAAATAGTTGTGCATTTAAAGTCTCAGTCATTTTGTTAACTCCAACCACACACGTGTCAGAAAGTACGGTCTCCGCAACCGAACATGCTAAATGATTCATAGGCAGAGAGTATTTCTGAGCAGTATTTCTGTCTTTAAAAGGGATAATTCACTCAAAAATGAAAATGATGGCATTGCTTTCTCATCCTCATGTCATTCCAGATCAGTATGAGTTTCTTTATTCTTGGTACACAAAAGAAGATAATTTAATATCCATTTGGGTGCATTCAATACGATGGCAGTACATTGTGACATTAATAAAGCACCCAAGATTATCAGAAAAAAAGTAAATTTTACTCACTAATGATTAAAGTGTTTTGGTAAGAAACAAAATATTTAAGCTGTTTCAAAATCATGGTGGTTATCATTGCTCTCCTGCACATATTCAAGGATTGGAACAACATGAGGGTGATTATTAAAAAAATTCATTTTTGTTCAAGTGTTCCTTTAACATTGAAAATGACACACTTCATTTGGAAGTATAATGTATTGCCAAGTCACATCAGGACTGTTGGACCATCTTTGCAGCTTTGAGGACCAGCAGCAGATGCTTTAGTTGTCCAGACCACTGAAATCTAATCCAGCAACAGCTGTTTGGCAGTAAGGAACGACTTCTTCACAAGATCTGACTGTGGAAGGGTTGTAGGTAAAATAATTCATCCCCTTGAGAAATGGATTGTTGAAGTGAGATGTCATTGTATTAGACACATTTAGCTTTTGACGACTGAAAGGTCCAAAAGTCGGTGTGCCTACAGGGTTGTGTCACTGCTCACAAATCTAGGAGTCCATAATGCTGATGTCAATAAGCTTGGAAACAAAGAACGAAATATAGTGATTCACTGCTCTTTTCATTTGTATGAGCATAAAAATGTAATATTGAATTTCTGCAGCTAGCAGGCTGTTAATGTCCCTACAATAGTATTGGCCTCAGACATTAACTTTACCTAGAAAGGCACCATATATCTAGAAAGGCTATTTTGTATTTTCAGACACAACGCTTATTGCTGCAGGTGATAAAATGCTGTAACGGTTCATATAAAATTAGTATTTATTGTGGTGATGATTTTAATACCTGCACAGTAGGTTTGTTGTATTATTTGTCTGGGAAATATAAAACATTAACCCTCATAAGTCTCAGTGAATCCATTGTACAGTATTTTCTCCAACACAAAGCTCATAGTACTATGTATGTTCTGCTAAGAGAATGGGACTGTATTTTATTAGTAAACAAGTCATAAAGAGGAAAGTTTTGCTGTTCTGGTTTCATAGATCTCTAGTCCTGGACTTAATGGAATGTTTTATTCAAACTCATTATTAACCAAATCATGTAGTCCATTGCAAGGAATAGTACAGTAATTTGTGATCAAATTGTCCCTCAGATGTCTGAATATAATGCAGTCTGAACAGAACCTTCAGTCAGTAAAACATATACCTAGTATATCTGACATGAAGCACTGATGTGATAAGAGCTGACATCAGCATTTAATTCTTTAGCAGGAATGAAGTTGGACAGGTAATTATTTGCACCAATGTGGTATTGGTGGTTATATTTATTTGGTTATAATTTTTTGGTTGAGCAAAATAAAACTGACAAAGGGAACATATAAATGGGGCCACTGCATTTCTTTTCACATTCCAGAGCTAAAAGAACCTTGAGGACTCTCAGAAGTCATTCTCATTAGACTGTTTTATTAAGGAATGGGGACAGAAAACAATCTCTCTTTTGCTTGGAGATACGGTGCATAAATTTAAGTTAAAGTCGTTGCCACAGTCATTGAATATTTCACGGGTTTTGAAGGGAAACTTAGGTGGGAAGCTATAATTGAAAACATTTGTTTACCTCATGCATTTTTTTTCACTTAATGTAGCTTATCATACCAAAATTGTAGTATGAAACAGAAGTCAAGGCCAGACCTAGACTTGTCAGTCCAAGAACCAGGCTGTCCAAGGTACCCAGATAGCATGCGGATGTGGGCCACTTAAGGCAATGATATGGCACTGCTGGCCTAGTTACCCTAGTTGGATTAAAGACTTGAACTTAAGTCTTAAAGTTATATAACCTTTCATCTTCGTTGTTCGCTCTTTGACACAGCGTAGCTATGACACTCACAGACTTACTGTGTAGGTGGAGTCTGAGTGAGAAGCATTTAAGTTCAAACTTGTGAAGAACAATTTTTAAAGTATTGGAATGTGTCTTTGAATATCTATCTGTGACATTTTAACTGCTGCTTGTGCAAAACTTGGGTCGGGATGAGTTTATCAAGTAGGACACATTTCTGGAACTTATTTGAACATTTATGGAGGACATTTTTAAATTTCTCTTTACAATGTTGAGTATTGTTGATGCATAACTCACTTAAGGCTTAGTGTGGCCCAGATAATGTATATTTATGGTTTATTTATTTCATTATTAGCTAAAATTTGGCTGTGTAGTGGCCTGCTTGTGGACCACTGCCAAATTGCCACAATTCCATGCAGCATGTGGGCCACATGAGGAATGTGGGGTTAGAATAAAAATCAACTGTGGCCCACATTAGGGCCAGGTTTGGTTTATTTGGCTGGCTTGCATGCACCAATGCTAAAGCTTGAGCCCGGGACACCAAGCCGACGATCGGCCGTTTGCCATCGTCAGGCCGACAGCGAGCAACAGTCGGGCAAGTTTGTTTGGTGTGTTCCACTCGTCGGCTCACATCGGGCTCACATCGGTGGCAGTTTGCCCGATTCAACATGTTGAATCGGCGTCGGGGCCATTGGTGAGAGTGAGAGCCCTGATTGGATGTTCAGTTCAGCGAACGAGGCAGTGCGGAGAATTAAAGCAAAAGTGATGAAAACAAGCATGTGAATGAAGGGGGTACAGACAGAAGGCTGTTTAAATGTTACGTGATCTTTCCCAATCATTCTAATATGCAAATGTTTTCATAACAACATGAGCCACTTAAAATGATTAAAGTTATCAACGTTAGTGATATTCAAAATGGTAAGCAACCGCTGCATTGTTTACATTTCGTATATCTGCGTTTATCTTGTACATCTTTATTTTGGTTTCTCCTTTTGAATGACGAATCTATACTATTAATAACTGCTGATATGAACAGCTTGTTCCTTTCAAGCATGCGCAGAATGCACGTGTTAGTTTGCCGTTAGCTGTAGTCTGTGCAGTTGGCAGCGTTTTGTCCTGACGCTGCCAACACGAAGCGACAACATTGACGGCTTTTGTCGCCACTAGTTCTTTGAAGTCGGCTTGGTGTGTCCCGGCCTTTACTTGAGTCCCAAATCTGGCAAGAATTCAAATAAATGTGGCCCAGATTTGGGCCAGTTCTGGTTTATTTTATTTATTTATTTTCATGGCTGACATGCTGCCTACCTATGATTTGCTTGTGGCCAAAATTTGGCAAACAGAAGGGTACCTCTGAAGTGCCATCATTCTTCACAGTATGTGGGCCTAAGTAAGGTATTGCATCTGGGTTAGAATTAAATTCGATGTTGCCCAGATTTGGGCCAGTTCTGCTTTATTTGGTTTATTCATGGCTGAAATTGGGCCTTCCTTTGGCTTGCTTGTGGCCCAAATTTGGCAAACAGGAGTGGCCCACCCAAGTGCCATCATTCTTCACAGTATGTGGGCCAGAGCAAGGTGTTGGATCTGGGCCGGGTCTGGGCCAGAATTCAAATCATTGTGGCCCAAATTTGGGCCAGTTCTACTTTATTTGGTTTATCCATGGCTGACATTGGGCCGTCTTTTGGCTTGGTTGTGGCCCAAATCTTGCAAACAGGAGCAGTCCGCCCAGTTGCCAATTTTCCATGCGGTATGTGGGCCAGATGAAAGTGTCAGGTGTGGGACTAATCTGGGCTTTAGGACTTTTAAAGAGATTCATCCAGAATACTGAATTGTCGTCATTTATTCACTCTTAAGATATTCCAAATTTTGCTAAATTTTATACATTGAGATTAGAAGAAGGTGACAAGGGGTTGTCAATCTCCAAAAAGGACAAGTAGTAGTAGTTTAGAATATATATTCAATACATTTTGAAGTCATGTTTTTTTTTTGTGTGTGAAAATCATTAAACATCTTGCCTTGAAGCCTGAAAGCTTTTGTTCAGCAGAACATCATCTTTTGCATTACATTGACAAAACAAAATCTGTCAGGTTTGGAAAGACAAACATGATGACAGAATTTTTATTTTTTTGTGAATTACTCTTTTAATACCTTAAAAATAGACAGTGGTCTTGTTGGAGACCATTAGCTGAGAGCCAGGTCCAGACCAAGGCTGTGTTTATGTGGTCTTAAGACTAAGAGGTCTCAACCTCAAGACTCAACGTCTGCACACAGTCCTGCTCAACAAACATTATTCTGTTGAGGTGCAACATCTGGACAGCTCTTCTGGTATCAGAAGAATGACTATAGCATTTCCCAGTACAACCAAGCAAAATATAAGCTGTGTTTTTGCTGACACCATTTATGTAGTTCTTCTAAAGCGTATGAAATAGCATTACCATTTAAATACTTCTATGATCTAGAACAATCATTTGCAGATCTGGCAGGACCTGTCATCAACCATGATTATACCCTGTAGAAGGATAATTAACTTGTATGATATAAAGGCCTTGTGTTTTATTTGGAGTGCCCATTGATATAAGCAAGCTGTATAATCAGTGGGTAATGTTTACAGTGGAATAGTAAAGAAGAAAAAATATAGTAAGACTGTTTTTACATATACAGTAACTTGTGCTCTATATTCACCCTAAAGCAGTGGTGAGCAACTTTCTAATGCAGATGCAGGGGTCTTGAGAAGCTGAACTGTTTTTAACTTAATGCAGCAATGTGAGATGCTGATGCAACAGCCAGAGATGTCTGGACATATTTGTAAACCAACAATGAAAAAATATTACATAATGTAATGCTGTAACTCAGTGGTAGACTTATGTTCGATGATATGCAATGAATTGACTACTGAAGCCACTTGGGGCTTATCTCAGCAAAGATTGATATATGCAAATGTATTTCGGTTAATTGTCATGTAATTAACTGAATTGAATGACAGCCTTAGTTAACATAATATTTAATATAGTAGTTAATTTAATATAGTTCCACCAAAATATTTGTTTAGAATTGTTTTGGACTGTTTATACTTGTAAACAGTGCTTGATCTGTGCATAATTATCTCCTGATTCAGATGATATGACTGTTTATTGTGATGTTTTAATCAGCTGTTTGGACTCTCATTCTGACGGCACCCATTCACTGCAGAGGTTCCACTGGTGTGCAAGTGATGCAATGCTAAATTTCTCCAAATCTCTTTTGATCTGGGCATATTGGGGATCTGGGACCCCCCTCTCTGCCAAACATCTTTGAAATAATCTGCTTAGCCTTAGTGTTTGTGATTTATTTATTTATTTATTTCTCATGTATGCAGATCTAAAGCATGTTTGATTGATGTCTGAAAATACTTATACAGAGAAATTACTTATACCGAGACACATTATAATGTTGTGTGCTTTCTGTTTCATCACTGACAATGCAAGCTTACATAGTAATAGGAAAAGATGATATCTACAAAGTGGTTTCCTCATAGAGTCACTTAGCTTTTGGATTTGTGAAGCTAAGTGTTCTTTGTCTAGTCTTTTGTTAAATCCCCTTTTGTCGTACACCATTCCTTTAGGGGACTCTCACAGATTGCTATTGTACGACACTCATAAATTGACTCAACCTATAAATTAAATTTGGGCATATCAGAGCTGGCTATATCTTGCTTCATTGTTGTTGCTTGCAGCTTATTGCCATGCCAACAAATAATCAAATTGCTGCACCTATCATATTTTGATTAGGTGGAATGCAGTGTTTCAATTTTAATGCAGCCCATATGCATCAGTATGGTAATGGGTTCAATCAGATAGTCTTTCTTTCATCAGTCTTTGGAGACATCGTGGCATTCAGCCAGAGGCCTATTATAGTGAGTGGTGAGTTTTGTTCAATAGTAGGGTTCACAATGTTAATCACACCACTTGCAATAATATACAGTAGATATGCCATATGTAATATGGAGCCCCTTCAGGGAGATCAGCCAATAATGGATGATTTTTTTTTAGGTTATGCCTGGCCTGCCTTGGAGACCAAATAATTCATGAGAAAGATATGTACAATTTCATTAATTTCCTTGTATTTAGTCTAATTTGTTAATCACTCTCTAATAATCTGTCTAATTTGATAAAACATATGAAATCACTAATATTTAGGCTATGCTACTAATATTAATGTTAATAATGTGCTTATATTTAGGCCAATTTGATAATAATTAATGTTTTGACAAACTGAATATTTAAGCTAATTTGCACATATTTAGACTAGTGTTGTTTATTCCTTAAAATATGGTTCCCAATGAAAAATCTCACATGGAATCTACACCTAAATTCAAATAGTCATACAAGTCTCTCAGCCCTTGTCTGTCTTTTTATTAAATAATAAGGCTAATTTGCTAATAAAACTGGGTAATATTTTGTCTAATTTGCTAATAATGCAAAATCACTAAGTTACTAAAGTTGTTGATTTATAGTTTACTCCTGTAGGTTAATTTGCTAATTACCTAATCTTATGCTTGCTAATAATGTGAATTTGTTTACATTTAAGCCGATTTGCTAATAATTAGGTGAATTGATTAATGCTTATTTGCTAGTAACTTTCAGTTGTTTAAAAAGTGTTCAATCAGGACTGAAAATGTGGAAAAAATCCATCTGGGCCCGTTAAACACATGAGAACCTGAATTGTGAATATTTCCCGGGCAAAGAGAGAAGTGTTACATTGTAACATAATTGATGTTGTTGAACAGTAAAGCCGTGTCAGGAAAAGGCCAATGTATGTGAAATGGCTGATGTCTAAAGACATTCATAAAATTGTTAGAAAGGTGGGTGCCAGTTGGCATATGCACAGAGGTATCATTAGTCTCCATTAGCTGCCCGTAATACCCTAATTTTCCGAGCCATGTAATTGTAATATTTAAGGGACCTCAGCACAAAGGGAAGTTAAAATGGATCGATTAAGTGTAATTCAGCCATGCTGTTAACAGCACCTCAAAACACCAGATATTAGCTCTTAGGCCTCCTTATGTAAGAGTCGTGACAGTGAGGGGTCCATCACTGGAAAGACCAAAGTGGCCGTCTCTCTCAGATGCTGAATGTTTCTTTCACAGAGGGTGGCTAAGAGTAGACGGGTCTAAATCAGGAGCAGGTGATGTTTGGTGAGAGGTGGATGGTGCCCTCGTTGTGTTTACAGCGAGTAGGTGCGTGAAGCTGGAACCTCTGCATCAGAGCGGCTCTGTGTGGGCTCAATGGTCTCATGCCTGGAAAATAGAGGGCATGCATTTATGAACCCCTGGAAAAGCTCACTGCATTTTTCATTTCGTATTTTGTCAAAGAAATCAATACCTGACCATCCTGAGCTGAGATTTAGAGGGTAAACACTAAATACACACTGGTCCCAGGTGTAAATCTCAGGAGAGGTCGCTGGTCTTGTATACCCTATTCTGGCAAACAATAGCTTAGCGCTCCGTTTTATGTCCCGCAGGCTAGCTGATTTGTGTTTTCTGGATTGGTTACTTTCTGAACTGTGTCAGGTTTGTGTATGTGTGCGTTCTGAACCAGAAGTTGTACTGTTGATATTCCACATTAGCTGTGCTGAGTTGCGTGGCTTGCTCTTTGTTTTTAGTGCCTGTCTTCAGGGGACACAGTGCCCGCTGTTGTAATTGGTGTGGAAACATATCTGTTCCCGCCACACGCTGCTGGGGATTGTCAACATTTTGTATTCCCTCAGCTGTAATCTGCACATAATAATTGTGTGTTTTTGGGTGCATGCTCCTCTGTGTCCCTTACCCTACAGTACTCAACCTTCCCTGCTCTCATTGACATTCAGATCAATCTGCGGGAGCATGAGCTGGCTGTCATGAACACTATGAGGAGATGCCCACTGTCCATATTAACAAAGAAGTGGCCTGGTGGGAACCTCAGCCGTTGTTGCAATCAATTTCTCCTCCTTTAATGCCACTGCATATTGATTTGGAATACACACATCTGTGTCGCATACCACTGCCAGCAGAGTACGTGAGCTTTGCAGACCCGAGTTGAATGATTTGGCTGGTGTGAAAAATTAGTTTGTTTGTAAGTCAAAGCACCGTAGATTGCTCCCACATCTTTTCATTACAAACATAACAAATGTTGAAATCCCATAATGCAGCTGCATGTCAGCCAGAATTCACTGTGTTAATAAACTATTAGCCATCATATAGAAAGTTGGAACTTGTGAAATTTCGGAAAATCATTGAAATATTTTATATAACAGAGCCCACATGAAGTCTACACCTCAAAGCAATAGTAACATTAACATTAACTCAGCAATTAACATGTTCATTCATTATTATTAGTTCAGCATGTTTTTATAAATGTGCATGAGTTTCTTTCATCTGCTGACCACAAAAGAAGATATTCTGAAGAATGTTGTTAACCAAACTTTGAATTTGAGAGTTTTTTTTTTTCTTCTCCATTCTATGGAAGTTACGAAGAAAGAAATTCTTACGGGTTTGGAACAACTTGGGAGTGAGTAAATGATGACAGAATTTTCATATTTGGGTGAATTATTTCTTTAATTCATAGAATTCTACAAATGTCCTGCCCTTATGTGTCTGTATATTAAATATTAAGGCTAATTTACTAGTATTTAGGCTTGTGTGTTAATAAAATGGCTAATTTCCTGTCTAATTTGCTAATAATTTGAATTTGCTAAATTATTAATATTATTAATCTACACTTATGTAAGTTAATTTGCTAATAATTACCTAATGTTTTGGCTATGTTGCTGTGTTAACAGTGAAGGTACTGTAGGTGTCGTGAACTAACTAACAAACATATATATAAATTAATTTATACTATTCATTGTTAATTTAAGTTACAAAAATGTACTATTTATGTACAAAATGTATTTGTAGGAATTAATTTTAGCCAAAATTACAAAAATGCTTTAGAAGTGTTGTTGTCAGTTCATGAATTCATTACATAATAAAGGCTTACATTTATTTAATTTAATTTAATTTGAAATAATGATCTTACTAGATGTACTACATCAAATGCTGTTTGCACAATCTTCACAGATCTACAACCACAAACAAAAAAAAAAAAATAAAAATAAATGTTTTTTAACAAAAAAAAATAAAATAAAAAAATAAAAAAAAACACTTTACACTTAAGCAGCATCGATGCAGATCTTGCTGTGGAGTGAACTTCAGACAGTGAGTGAGTGAGGAGTTGAGATGGAAAACCCGGAGTGGAGTCGAAGTAGTGTGATTACAGAATGTTTTTTATGGGAAGGGGAGTTTGTTGTCACTCCATACCACTCACATCAGCCAAGCGAGATAAAGACTGCAATCAGCATGCAGTAGTGCAGCAAATTTAGATACCTTTCTGATTAATGACGGTGACTGAGTGCTAAACTGAACAAATTTATTCCAGCTCCCCACAAGAGGCTCTTTCCCTTACTTGAAGACGAGACTCTTGAGTAGCCGGCATAGTGCTCACTGTCTCCAGTTACACTTGTTCCAAACCATCCGTCATTTTCGTTTCTGAAAGATTCACATAAGCTTCTTTCAGTCTTTACTACCTACTCCTCCTCCATTTTTCTAGTGTTTTATTCATCTTGAATGACAGTCTCTATGTAGTCATCAATACAAAAGCCCTTTGGCTATTTGCTCTGTTGAAAAGTGTGGAAGAATCCATCGTTTATGAAAACTTGATGGCAAACATCAATAATTAAACCCGCGCACAGTAAATAGTTTGAAAATGAATAACGCGTAGGGCTCAGACTTTTGAGCATGTCCTCTCCCAATTTGCCTGTAAATTGTTTTTGCTGTTGTCTCTAGATATCAGATAACAAAGGCTGGAGTTTTTTTGTGAGGCCTCCAGCTTGACGTTTGAATTAGCGGGAAGATAAATAGGGGTGTTTACTGTGTTTCCAGTTGTGAGGTGACATAGTCTGTGTCGGTCCACCCATGAAACGTAATAAAAGTTTCACACTCTCCTCAGGGGAAATTCTTCATCTGTACCCTCAACAGGACGAAACAGGAAGTGGTGTAGATGTGAGAGCTGTACCTTCATGTGAAATTGCATGTGGCAGTGCAATTTCCATCTCAAGTGTTGTGCCCCACCACTTAATTTTCACTTATGATTGAAAAAGATTTTCCAGTCTGCACAGAAGCCATTCTACCTGGATTAACCGAACATGGGGCCGCTTTCAGATCATGGTAAATATGCCATGGCCCGTACAATCTTGTCATCGATCGGCAAGGTGTGCCAGAAACGTCCTGTCAGCCTCTCCACGGTGGTCTGTCCATGTCTTGTCTTTGCTGTGACATTTGTTTGCGACTTATTGGCACTAAAACAAGGTCGTCACACAACAATTCCCTAAATAACGGGCATTTCAGGAAAAAAAAAAAAAAAAAAACCTTTTGAAGTAAACAACAGATCCCATCTGGCGGCTCAGATACAGTATGTGGTCAACATCCTCCATTCATTTCCCCTTCCAGTTCTGGAGTGTAGAAGATAGAAGAAAAAAAAATAACAGGACAGCATCTCATTATCCACTAAATACCAGCAGATTAATTACAATGACAATGACAGATGGCCCATTATCGCATCATCCAGAGAGGATTCTGGAAAAAAAAAAAAAAGTACAGGTAGAGAATCATATGTGCAGTGACGGGATCACTGTACAGCATGAAGCCAGTAATTTAGCATTTGGCATGGCTCTGTGAGTCTGTGAAGGTATTAAGGTTCTGTAAAGCAATGCTTACTGGTTACTTTAATAGCAGGCAGCATGTTTATCTTAAAGGGTTCACCTTGGTGTGCTTTTTTTTTATTATTATTATTTCCATGCATCTGCCCTTCACAAGTGAGATAAACGCAGTATACCATGTTCTGACAGGTTCATGTGAAAAGTTTAAACCCTTAAGAATATACAGTAGATTTTTAAAGGTCAACTCAGTTTGTGTTGACTTTTTTTTTTTTTTTTTTTGAACGGGGAGCAATTTTTCTGTATCAAATTTTAGCCAGCTGTCATGCCCTCCTGTCCGCTATGTCTCCTTCCACATGTATATTGTTAAGTTGTCATCATGGTCTATTTTAGGCATGTGCATGCACTACATACTTTCAAAATCGACTAGTTAGGGGTTTTCAGACTGGGGTTCAGGGCAGGGAGCAGTAAAAGAGTGCTTGGTGGTCTGTGGAAAAATTTGAGAGAAAACGTACTTACAGGTTATATTTTTTTAGAGTTAAAAGATTATATGCTAAATAAAAATTTAAATGTTTTCGTCAATAATGTTTAATACTTTAATATTTCAGTTTCATTTTGCTTTGTAAAGACAGGTTGAAAATCATGAGATTTATTGTGATTTATTCTATTGTTTTATTCAGTAGCTTTGAACACTGATAGATCTTTTTTATTTTAATTTTTATTTTTTTTTAATCTAATATTACTCTAATAGCTGGTAGAAAAATATGTAAGCTTAGTAGTAAGTAAATATTCTGTATATATTATTTTAATAATTTACTTTGGCCTTGGCACAGTAAAAAGCCAATTATATAACTTTGGAATCAGCATGTCTTCATGATGCTTAATATATTTTTTTCACACAGTGCAAAAAAGGTATTAATACATGAGAGTAGCTGCTTTTATATATTTTGGGAAGAGGGTCGTCAAAGAGGATCAGTTTTTAGACTTCCTTGTTTATAAAAAATATTAAAACCCTCCTGGATGCTCAATCTTAGACATGAAAGGATGGTGTCGCATGAAAAAAAAAATCATTATAAATTGTAAGAAAACCATTGTACTTCTTAATATTTTGAATAAAACCATGGTAAATTTGAAAAAACAGCATTTATTTGAAACAAATCCTTTGTAACAAATCTTCTTGTTGACAGTTTAATGTCCTTGCGGAATATATTTTTTATTTCCTTGGTGTTTGTTTTTATTATATTGTGTGTATATATATATATATTTGCTAATTATGATTTTATTGGATGACAAACATTGTGACCTATCACTAGGCTATATTCAGTATCACACATTCATTTTGCCGCAGCCTATTCTTTGCAGTAGCCTCAGGTTAGCAAGGGACTTGAAAGGCAGAACTGCAACAAATGGCCACGAACAGTCTTGCATAAATATAGAATTGACATTGCGAGGTCTTTCAGAGCATTATAAAGGTTGCTGTAATGTCCTGTTTCTGGACAGGCCTGTTTGACACGAGCAGACTTCCCACGCAGCACATTACAAACAAGATGTGACCTTCTCTTTCATGTGGAGCCACCATGCAAATGCTTCTCAACACCTTTTCTTTTGCCAAGACATGCACATGCACCACACAGTGTTTACATGCTATTGAAATCCTCCAGTTATCAAAGAGAAAGCAAGACCTGCAGGGCAGATATCGAGTCAGACTCAAATCTGTGTTCATAAGACAGACGAGTTGTACAGTATGTGCTATCTATTTTTAAGATGTAAAAACCGTAAATAGACACACCAGTCTGTGTTGATTCTTGATTGAGCTAACTTCGCTGTCTTGGTTTCATTCAAGCAGTTGCTGTAAAGTGTAACAGATGATGCCATGGCCAGGCAAGTGCTCCATCTGGAAGGCTTGATGACAAAGAAAATCTTGCAGAAGTGAATGAGGACAGCTTGCGATTGTTGATGACACAGGAGCGTGTCTCAATCTGACTCAAAATCGCACTTACAGCGTGCATTCATTACTGACAGGACATTTGATATTGTCTCAGCAGTTGTAACTGACATGTCATTTGTGCTTCCAGTAGTCTATTAAAACTTTAGAAAGGTTGTGGACCAAGGTAAATAACTAATTTTCATACACAGAGAGATTAGATATTACAAAGCTACAAAACCGCATACTCTGATTTGTCTATTCATTTTGAACTGAGTTTATGCGCAATGTCTATGTGTTTTGTAACTCATTCTTTTTTATAGAGTCCACTCATATTACCTTTTTTTATTTTGATTTCATAACTTTCAAAAAAAAAAATGCTTATTTTTTCATGGGAATTTATTTCAATCTTGAGCTCCTTCTATCCTGTCAACCATCAGACTTGATTGAAAATGATTAGAAAAAGCCTAACAACAAATGATTAGATAAATTAAGGCAATAAGCAATTATTTTACATGTATTGGCTGCATCTGTTTGCTTTTGTTAGGCATCGAATATGGATATTCTTATACAAATGCATCGGTTCACTTCAGAAGGCCTTTATTTACCCCCCGGAGCTGTGCGAAGTACTTTTTATGATGCATAGATGCACTTTATTTTGCTTCAAAATCTCGACCACCATTCACTGCTATTATAAAGCTGGGAAGAGCCAGGACATTTTTTTAAATATAACTCTGATTGTGTTCGTCTGAAAGAAGAAAATCATTATACCAGGATGGCTTGAGTGTGAGTAAATCATGGGGTAATTTTCCTTTTTTTGGGTGAACTTTCCCTTTCATTTTAAGCAGTGTCTTGTAAATACTTCCTTGCATATGAAGTTTGTCAAAAATGGCTGGAATTACAAATTTGTTTAATTTGGATGGTGTCTAACGTAGACATGCAGTCCACTGAGACTAATTTGGATTTATCTGTTGGCTGCCAATTCGAAATGCTCTCCACTAATGTTAACACTAAGTGAACCAATTCAATTCCCCACCAGGTACGATCGAGACAAATATGGCATTATGGGACCAAGAGAAAACCTCTAATTTGTCGGTCACTGTCTGGTGAACCCCTGCCATTATCAAATTTGGCTGGAAGCCTGATCCGACCTTAAAGTGAAGCACCTTAGATTAATTCTGTGGACACATGGACATGAACCTTGTAGTTGTTCTAGTCCCTGTTCTTCAGTTCTGTTTGCCAGCATTCACATTTCATTACCTTTGCCTTTACTTTTATGTTCTGACCAGCCAAAATTGACTGTTGACTTTACATCTTCTGCATATTGTAGTTTACTGGGGCCTAGAACCATATATTCAGAGGTGAAGGTGCTATCTGAACAGCACCAATCACATTTCACTAGTTTTTACTTGACATTTAGGGGTGGCTAATGGACCGCTGTACTTCAGAATGGGCTGTTTGTCAAATACAGATATATATCTTGTTTCCTAGCAATTATCTAGCGAGTTCTTTGTAATAATTGCTCAGGATAGCCTTGACTTTTGTAAACCACCCACTGTTTCCATCAGTAGGAACATATTTACTACCTTAGGTCTGTCGACTGATAAACTGAGAAGATCTGAGTTTGTCTCTGAAATCTGTATTCAAAATTAAATGTCTTTATAGATTTTCTCAGGCACATGCTATAAGACAGGCATGGCCGGACTTACCATTGGGCTTGAGTGGGATGCAGCCCATGGGCCCTGCCTTGTAGGGTGTCCCGCCTTTGCCGTTTACATTTGTTTGATTTGTTCGTAAAGTGACAGTCATAATTCAGTTTACAGCTACAACTTTGAGGCCACAATCAAACATCATAAACTGGTATTTATGATTATTTCACATAGAAGAAGGACACACGTATTGAACACATATTGGACACATGGCTACTTTAAACAGCTCCATTAAGCCTTTAGCCCCAAAGAGCGCACATTTAGAAAGATAATTATAAATTGTCAAATGTTTACACCTCATTTCTTTACAGAGGATTATTCTATATTACTATATTAATGTTCCACTAAATTATGCGATCATCTGATGAGTTTTGAGCACTCTCTCTCATCTTACTGCCATTACACATAGTGGGGAAGAAATGTCATCAAAATTATTTTAAATAAAAAATAGCAATTTAATGAGTTTCTGTTATTATAACAAAGCTATGCCTATGATATAGGACTTAGCCTATCACACAAACAAGAGTCCTGTTTTTTTTGCACGATCGCAAATGTACAATAAACAACAACTTACAGAGTAACTTACAGACACAAAATTCCGTTTTGCTCCATCAGAAAGAAAATTGAACAAACAGCAGAATCGCTGCATCTCCGAACAACAGTGTTTTGTTCCTCAGCATTATACACGGACCAGCAAATGATTCAATCAGGCTGTAAGTACAGTCATTTGCAAAGTTTAATGAATCAGCTTTTTAAACGAATTGGTTGATTCAACTCACTCACTCATTCAAGACAGTCACTTGCTGCCACCTACTGGCGGTTGTAGTTTCATATTTAAAAAAAAGTATCGTTTCATTCTTGCAGTCATTTAAAATTTCTACATTAAAATTTTTTATATTTAAACTTAACATTTATGCACAATCCATCTATGAATTTTGTTGATAGTGATTTAATTTGATTGTTAATAGCCAGCATTTCTTTTTATTTGATTGAATTTATTGATTAAATTAGAACCTGACATAATAGTGAAGTGAAAAATGAAGTGAAAGTGACATACAGCCAAGTATGGTGACCCATACTCAGAATTCGTGCTCTGCATTTAACCCATTCAAAGTGCGCACACACACACCGTAAACACACACCCGGAGCAGTGGTCAGCCATTTATGCTGCAGCGCCCGGTGAGCAGTTGGGAGTTCAGTGCCTTGCTCAAGGGCACCTCAGTCGTGGTATTTCTGGCCCGAGACTAGAAACCACAACCTTAGGCTTAGGAGTCAAACTGTCTAACCATTAGGCCACGACTTAATAGGACACAGATATGACAATACATTTTATAATACTAATAAAATTATAAAATGCTTTTTTTTTTTTTTTTTGCTCAAAGTTAATTCAGGGTTTTGATCTCTCAGCTGAGAGAACACATCCTGTTTATTATATTATAATGAATATTTAATATTACATTTAAACTTTAACTATAGCCTAGACATGTTGCATATTAATTGTACTATTTATGACTCTCAAAGCATACAGTACATTTGTGTATTTTGTGTTACTCCATAATGATGTTCTATTTGAGGGCATTTGTAGTCTAGTTATAGGGCCCAAACATAACCTCAAACCCAGGGGCCCCCGACCCCTAAGTCCTGCCCTGAAGACAGGATAATGGATGACAGTAACCTATGCTAGGGGTTTTCTTTTTTCTTCTTCTTCTCTTTCGGATACAGTTATTGTAAGTAGTCTTTGAACTCTCCCCTCTTTGGCAACTGCGGGTAAAGCGTTTGGCAGCTGAGTCTGGCTCCAGGGCTGCTCTGCCATCTCTCTCCCTCTTTTCTGGGCCATGGGCTGAATATCTTCTCCCATCTATTTGCACTTGCTCTTTGTCCCTGAGACTAAGAAGCTTGACATTTTTTTTTCCCTTTTATAAATTAAGAACAGGAGGTCTTTGTTGAGCATTTCTTCTAGTAGTTTTGATACTTTTACACAAACTACATATCATTTTTACAGGATGTCATTTCATTTCAATGATTTAGCCCATGAAAGACGTTCTCTGACACTTTGTAATGAAACTCAGTCTTTATCTGAAATTAAATCAGCCTTAATGTGCTGATTAAAACATTTTCTCTGTTCGTTGATGATGCAGTCCAGATGTTTGTAGATTTCCAATCACCACATTTTCTGCTACGATGGCAATAAATCCATTTTTAACAGTAGCAGTTGCATCAGATTTGGCTCAAAGATGGTTTTGTTTCTGTATAACACATTCTCCACGTGCCCTTTTCTGACTGTGGTGTATTCTGGGCGTTAGTGGCTGGTGGCATTTGGAATATTGTTTCTGTTGATGCGAGTCTGTTAGCCGTTTCTCTGTGTGGGATGGAAATCTGTCATTTTCTCAGACTGTGAGTAGTGCTCTTTATTTCTGTCGTGTGCTTTTGATGTCTTCCCCACTGACCGCCATCACCGCATCTGTTTCATCAGCCTCTGTGTCTCGATCAGCTTTATTGTCCTGCCTGAACTTCTCCTATAACTTCTTATGTAAATGGTGTGAATAAAAAGAGATGTTGGTTGTTTGCTGTGTGTGTGTGTGCGTGTTGTTTGTTCACATACAGCCGTATAAGCAGAGAAGAAATGGCATTGATGGTCAGACTGCCACAGACAGAAAGGTGAAGAGAGGTCATTTGTTCTGGCAGCACTGTCAGCTCTCTGAGACTGATTGCTCATTGAACGCTGTCCCACTCTCTCTTTAATCAACTTGTCACCTCCTCGTTTTCATTAACCTCCATTTGTTTAGAATCATCATCATCAATTACATCACTTATATGTTAGCCGACATGATCATCTGTTCGTTTAAATTCTTGCAGGCACATAAGGAAGTTTGCCATTTGTCAGAAGTGACAGGAAGGATTTGGGAATGAAGCTGTAGCGTGAATTTAACGCTTGGTTCATCATTTCTTGTTTGCGCTTTAACTGTTTAACGGCTTACCTTTGGCTACTCCTTGCAATGCCAAATACTGTACATACATTACATACACAAACACATGTACATACAGTATAAGCTTAATCTTTTGTTTGATACTTTAATTTGACTTTTTATATATATATATATATATTCTTTTTTTTTTTTTTTTCTAAAAAGGCGTGATTAAAAATTAATTGCTGGTTTAATTTACTCACTGTTTGTGACTTGCCATGCTTGCTAATCATTTTGAAATAGCAACTGATAATTATACCTTTGTAAAATATAACAAATTTAAAAACAAATAAAATAAGAACATGTTTGTTTTGACTTGAAAAGATGAAATAGTCAGTCAGTACAGTCAGTACTGTGTGATATAATATTAGTTTCCCCTCACTGTCATTGCTCAAATTAAAATTAATTTATACATTTAGTGATGGCTTAAACTTCATGATAGAGTTTATACAGTAGTTTACATCAAAAGTTCAAACTTTTAATGTCTCACTGGTACACTAAAATTATGGTTAAACTAAATGCAAGCTAAAAAACAACCAATTCTAGATAGACTATTAATTTTTATAGACATAATTGCATAAATTATTTTAACATTATGTAATCTACATTAAAAATTTTGAATAAAAGAAGTGCTTTTTATTTATTAATTTTACTTTTATTTTATTTATACAGTAATCCTCATATTTTAATGCCAAACAAATGAAGCCCAAATACTATGTTAGCAGACATAAATTCCATTATACTGTATATCCTGAGATACATTATGATTGTAGACTGTGACCAGGACATATTTTTGCTTGATGGCTCAAATGACCTTCCCAGTGGCACTTGCAATCACCTGCCTGACCAGACACTAATGTCCTCATATTTTCCATATCACTTCACCTTGTGTTGTCTCAGCGGATGTCACAGTGACATATGAGGCTCTCACAAGTGACTCTGCACTCTCAGCAGAATGGCCGCTGGCTCATTACAACTCATGACGAGGTTTACCACTTCTGGGTGAGTCAATGTTAGCTCTGTCTATATGACCATCTCATTTGAGACACAACGGCAGGTACACCTCTGAAAAATGAATCATAATCTAATGCAAATAAGAGCATTTGGGTTTTTTGGAGAGTGCAGGATGCAAGAGATGCCAAAATAGCAAAAGCGCAAATTGGTGTGGGCTGACCTTATTCCATTTTGGAAAGAAAGTAGCTTGAATTGACTGATTTCAGGTTAATGGTATTCATAGTGTTTACGTAATGTCTGAGTTCAATTTCAGTGCTATAAACTAGCGATTAAAAAAAGTTCAAATGAAAAACTTTACAAAGTATAGCTGATTTGTAATCTATAATGGCAAATTCCATAGAGAAAAATGATTGACAATCACACTTATTTTTGACATTGATTACTGTTTTAGTCAGTATGGGATGTAAATGTCATAAATCTAATGGGCATATTGACAAAAAGGTCATATTTATGACAAAATTTACAGCTAGTTTGTTTTACAGTTGGAGTCGTCACTGTCTGATTACGTCTGGATATCATAATTTACTCTTTAAATGACTTCTTCACAGAAATACTGAGCACCATAATTCAATTTTTATTGAATGGGCATCTCACCAACACACCACACTCTTTCCTAATGACGCTAGATTGACTGTAGGTCTTTAAT
The DNA here is from genome assembly GCF_018340385.1 of Cyprinus carpio. Classification (NCBI taxonomy): domain Eukaryota; kingdom Metazoa; phylum Chordata; class Actinopteri; order Cypriniformes; family Cyprinidae; genus Cyprinus; species Cyprinus carpio. The sequence goes on from NC_056586.1 coordinate 14,850,974, forward strand.
AGTGTTTGTCATTTGATTTTGTAGGCACTGAGAAGCCTGATTGATGTATCGTTCTGTTTTCTCATGTTTTTATATCTTTCACGCTGTGTATCTGGCCTTGCTAACAGTGTCAAACATAAATCAGCTGACTGTAGAGTTACAATCTTATCTTTCGGTGCCATATCACACCCTCATGACTAGCTGCATCTCTACACCGCCTGAGGAGTCCATCTCACTCCTCCACTGCCCTGTCTTCCTCTCGCACTGTCATAACAGCTTTAATTGAACATTGAAACTGGAACTTCACCGTGTTGTGTTTCTTTGCAGCTGGTGGTATAGCTGTAGATGCTGTTCGGATTGAACTTTTTAAAAACTATCAAGTTATTAATTAAACCAGCTAAGGTAATATTTTTAAAGGATTAGCACATATTAGTTAACTGTTTTTTATTTTTTATTTATTATTATTTACTTACCCTCATGTTGTTACAAACTGTGTTGTATGACTTTCTTCTCTGGACTTCTGTGCAATAACAACGAACGGCACCGGAGCTTTTGAGCTTTAATCGACTGATGCATATATTCTTTTATATTCCCAGTTTTCTGAAATCTTTATGTGAGAAACAGACTGAAATCTGTTCTAGTCATTATTTACAGGTAATTTTCTCTACCAGTTAATGACTAATCAGTAAGTTAAATCTTAGCTGTTATTTACAGAATCATTGAATCAGTGAGTTGAACTTAAAATGAATCTGGGCTGTTGGTGATTGAATCACTGAACCTGTGAGTTATACTTAACAACAGATCTGGGCTCCAAAAGTATCTTAAATCTAAATAGATTGTAGAAACTATTAGCAGCAATGCTCTCCATGATTTAGGCTAGTAATTATTTTGAGAAAAGCAACCCTGGGCTGTTAAAATTGACTCGTTGAATCAGTGTGTTGAACTTCAGAATGGATCTTGGCTGTTAATTACTATAAATCACTGAATCATTTCTGATTCAATTTTTTATTTTTTTTGTTCCGATGTGGATTCTTATCATACAGTGAGGCAGAAAATATATTCTATAGTACTTTAAACATGTCAATAAACAATGGATTATAAATACACATAATTATTATGAAAATACAGAAGATGGATTGAAGAACATAGATAAACTATATTTTATCACAGTCAAGTGTTTATTGTCTTCATGTTTCATCATTCAAAGCATTTCTATCTTCTTTTTTATTCAGCAATAGCTCGATGCCTTTGTCCATATTAGTGATTTCCTGGAGCGTCATTAGCTCTATTACTAATGTGATGTATATGTGGAGTTTGTGCACGTCTCTGGCTAACGCTCAACAATGGCCAATCCATCCTATTTTGGGTAAAAATGGGATAAATAATACTTTTCTCATCAAAAAAAAAAAAAAAAGATCCTTAAGTATCCATAACTCCAGTGCACAGGATTATATATATATATATATATATATATATATAATTTTTTTTTTTTTTTTTTTTTTTTTTTTTTGGTTTTGTTTTTAAAAAAATCACATATTAAATCACCATCAGAACCAAACCGAACCAAAAAAACCAAATGTGTCGAACCGTGGGCTTAAATGTATCCAAAGTGTGAACTGCATCAACGGATTAATTGCAAGATGATTAGTTCAAGACTTAATGGCTTAAATTTTTGCTCCTCATACATATGTTTTATTACTGCAGAGGGCTAAGAATATAGTGAAATAGATGTTGATTGCCCCAGTATTAATTCACTTTTATAATAATTTCAGAATTTCTCCTTTTTTTTTTTGTCTTGGGTTTTTATGTTTTTATGTGAACCATCCCTTTAAGGCAGGAAAATGGTATAGATTATCATGTTGATATTTGGTGAGATGCAGAGAGCTGTGGCTGCATAGCAACTCTGGATTGATATTCTATGCTCGTGGAGTTATTGGATTATGAAAGTGACCTGTCAACATACGACTGACAGCTTTACGGGCAAATCACCACCTAGCTTTATGGCTGCAGGACATGCAGTCATATCACGTTGAGTCCAAAACATTTTGAGTAGAGTTTCAGTGCAGAGCAGGTCAGTTGGCAGGTTAGCGCTCAGTTCTGGCGGCAGGCGCTAACGTGCTTATGAAGCTCGTATCTGCTGCAATTCCCTTGCTTCAGCTTTCAGTGATTATTATAACAGACCTTGACAGGGTTCCTTTTAGTTTCTGGGCCTCTCAAGTACTGTATGAAGCAAACCCTGAAAGATTAAGGCAGAGATATCTTAGATGATTCTTATAGGACCTTGGGAGAGTTTGCAAGATTCAGTCTGACATATTTCTCATGTCAAGGCCTGAAGTTACAAGCCCCGCGGTCTTAAAGATGGATGTCTGGCTTAAACCGTAGGACCATCCTCCATCATCCTCCTCCATCAGCAGATTTGAAGCTGAAAAGCCTTGCATGGGCATTATTAGGACAATGTACACTATGTCAACAATCCGAGTTCTCCATAATTAGAAATCTGGCCATGTTAAAGCCTACAGATTCATTTTTAACTGCTGCACTCTTGGGCATCAGTCAGTGCTGGAAAACTGATTTGATTCCAGTCACTCATAGTCGGTGGTTAAAGCAGAGCTGGGTGTTGTGGGTGTCTGTTGTTGTTTTGTTTGTTTGTAACCAGATGATGCAGGCACCTTTATCCTTCCCATGAGGCAGACACATACTGCATTTGTTTTGTGCCACAAACACCATTATGTAGTACTGACTGGGGCTGGTTGTCATAAGGGTTCTAACCCAAAACTCTTTCTTGCAATGTTCAAGTGTAGTCAACACTTCAAAGTGTTTATATTTACAGAAATTGACTCAAATATTTAACACACCCTGGGAAATATATTCTAGAGTATAAAGTGTGACAACTAGCCACTGGTCTCCCCATTTTGTGTTGTGATTGAATTTGAGCTTCATTGTGGAGTTATTTTGATACGTTTGCTAGCATACACTGCAGTATAGAAGATCTGTAACTTCTATTACAGAGGCTTACAAGATTAAGGCTTAGATATATTATACATTCAGAATGCAACAGCTTAGATAGCCACCAATGAATGCATCTCTCTTGTTTAAGCAAATGTACCTGTCATTCTTTTCCACCCACGTTTTATCTATAGCCTCATTGCAGCAATTGTCTCCTCAGAGTAAACGGAGGTTAAGTGCCATACTAAAGTGCACAATAACAATGTGGATCTCAGTAACTCCTGCTTATGATCCAACTTGTAATATTTAAGTTATCTAATAAGACCAATAATTACTTCAGTGTCATTATTCCATCTTTACAGTTCTGTTTAAGCCACAGTTATTCATCTTTCTTTCACAGAAATGTTTTAATCTTAAATGTGGTTTTGATTCAGAACTCATTTTTATTTTATTGTACTTTAAGTCTTTGTAAATGGAGCTTTATATTTTAAAGAGAATATACAAATACACCAACTTTGCACTAATTATTTTATATCTTGCATAATGGTGTTTCACTTCATTTTCTGTTCAATGATTCATTTGAAGATAAAAGCCTTTAAGAATCGCAAATTGTCTTCCAGCCATCACAATTCTGTGTCACACTGTATAAAAAGCAAATCCAAAGCTGCAATTTCACACTTAAGTCTGTTTACCCAACAAACACAAGCTGTTTTATTTGTTGGATCAATCTGTGATGGAAAGACATTGTGTAGCTGGATAAAAAGGGTTTTTTGTAATCACTCTACTTTGGTTGCAGAGGGCCCATTAGACTTTCATAAACGTCTGTCCAGATAAGTCCAGCGAGTCCTGACTGATGTTCTATCAGATGTGGTGCTGGAACGTATTACTCAGGGGAAATCACCTGCAATGTACCTGCCAGTAGCTTTATTTGCATGAGTTTTCTTTAAAAAATGGCAGATTAATAATAATTTTTTGTACACATACAATATCATTCAAAGAAATGCATACTTTGCATTTAGCAAGCATGCTTCATATTGATCAAAAGTAACAGTAAAGACATTTTTAGGGATAGAAAAGATTTCAAATAAATGCTGTTCTTTTGAACATTCTATCCATCAAAGATACCTGAAAAAAATTATATTTAATGTTTTCCCCCAAAATATTAAGCTGCACAACTGTTTTCAACATTGATAATAACAAGAAATATTTCTCAAGCACCAAATTAGTGTATTAAAATGATTTCTGACTGGCTGCTGAAAGTTCAGCTTTGCCATCACAGAAATAAATTATATTTTAAAATATATTCATATGGAAACACTTATTTTAAATTGCAATATTTCACAATATTACTGCAACCTTTGTGAAACACAAATTTTTAAAATATTAATTGTAACCAACCCCCCCCCCCCCCCCAAAAAAAAAGTAACAGTATTGCATTTATTTTACATAATATTTACTGAAATTGTTTGAAAATAAATCTATATATAATAATAAATCTAAAAGTAATTCTAATGAATTAATTTTCATTAACACATTTCACATTTGCTAACACATTTCATACTGTGTCTGTGAGAAAACTGATGTGTGCCTATCCTCCAAACTTTTCTCTGTTTTAGGTAGAGTCTAGGGTGAAGGTATTGAAAAAAGTAGAGAGAAAGAAATATGAGATCTCAGCTTCCCACAGCGTTGACTCATTTCACAGACCAAATGCTACTGGAACCCTCTGCACAGCACTGCAATATTTTCTCTGCTTTATTTGCAAGGAGATCCCAGAAAGTTTGCAAACAGAAACTAGTCCAAAAGAAGCTTTATTTGAATCTGGTTTCATAGTCATTCTGCTGACTGCCAATCTTTACCTGGCCATGAAAGCAAATCTTCTGATTTCCATTGACTGGCTGTATGCTGTTCAGGTAGCTTCTGGAACTGAATGAAACAATCAGGCCAATCAACACTGTTCAGGATCACGCTGCCATAAATCACACATGTGATGCCGACCTGCCAAATACTGCATTCATCAGTCTAATGGCTGGGTGAGCCTTCCAGATATAGACTTTGAGAATCACCATATTCATGTATGGATTCATATGGCGCTTCTATGGCGGTTCTTGACCTACTTGCATTACTAATACAAAGGACTTGGCCTGGTCTTCAAGTGGTGAGAGGTCAACATCTCAAACAGATCAGATAAAATGAGTAGACTTTAAGCAGGTTTCACTGGTCTTAGCTGGTTCTACTATCTCTCAGCCTGGCCAAACTGGTATTCAGCGGGTTTATAGTCAAAGAAACATATGAAAAAATAGGTACAAATGTGCTGTGCAAATATGAGGGTATACAGTGTTTTTTTTTTTTTGTTTTGTTTTTTTTTTACCTGCAATTTCCTGCGTAACCCCACTATGCAGGTTTCACTGGTCCTAGCTGGTTTATGAAGATCTTAGGTTGTTTCAACTGGTTTCTCAGCATGTCCAGGGTGGTCTTCAGTTGGTGTACACTCTAAGAAAAGTCTATAAAAATAGGCCCCATTGTGTCTGTGTTTGTAATTTTGTTAAATTTTCCATATATATATATATATATATATATATATATATTTCCATATATTCCAAATATATATATATATATTTATTTTAAGCAGTGAAATTAGTTGCTGGTCAAGTGCAGAGCATTGCTTATGTGGTGAGCGGAGTCGCGGCCCATGTAGAGCATCTGAATTGTTCACTTGCATGTGAGGCAACTCACTTGTGGAAGAGAATTTAGATGTGTGGGTATGCAAATATACAGGCAAATGCAGTTGACTTAAGGATCATCGTGGCAGACCCTTTCTAGTGAATATTGAGTATTTGAACTTTGGTTAATATTTGTTTTCCAGGCCATTGTCTAATTCAAACAGTCAATTGAGCAGAGGGAGAATCAATTACTGTCCGACAATCCACAATTGAGACCATCAAATTAGTCCCAGGCTCTCAGATAGTGAAGACAGTCAGCGGCACAATCTATTGCTTGCAGACAAGATGCTTATCTGAAAAACGCATATGTCCTGGCTTACCTTGCTTCAGTTTTGCGTTACACAGTTACATGGTAATCTAGGAGCATCATGACAGTGGGTGTCAGAACACGGAGGCTGGGATCTCAAGAAAGGAAAAAATGCTTTTATTCTCACAGAATGAGCAAGTCGAAGGTCAAGGTGCTCTTAGATCCTATAGTTTCACACATACATCACAGGAAGATGACAAAACACCTGAGGACGAGTGAAGAGGAGTAAGTGAGCAGAAAAGAAAAGCAGCCTTTGAAATAAAGCAGCATTCAGTCGCCAGTGTTGCAGGCGATGTGTTTCATGTAACTGGATGGCTTTACTTTAAAATGTTATTTGTTAAACTTACAATATTAGTTACTTTTAAAATAAAATGTTTACTTTTAAAAAAGTAATGTAATTTTCATATTTCAAAATAGTAAAGCAACTCTATTTTATTTAGTTACTAGCAAATGCAACTGAAAATAATAGTGATTAACAATATTATGTTACGTACTGTAATTACATTTTATGAAAATAAATGTTATAATATTGTCACTTAGTTACTTTAAAGGTGCTGTATGTAGGATTGACACAGAGTGGTTGAACTAGGTATTGCAGTCCAAATTCAAAATATTGGAGAGGGTTTTTTCTCCCTTCTCAGGCTTGATGCACACGCAGGTTGCCAGATTGACAACATCAACAAAAACGAGCGCACTAGATGATGAATGAAATGAAATATGCTGTGTTTTCTGCCAACTGGCAACCCGGGGTGCCGAAATACAATTGGCTAAACTAGTAGTGGGTGGGTTTCACAAACCAAAACATAGACCGACATTCCGGCCCGGAACGCACATTTTCAAAGGAGAATAACTGACTGTAGCATTGTTTTTCAGGTAAATAAATATGTTAACTTAGCATGTTTCTTAAATATCTGCAAACATATTATGGCATTTTATGCTTTAGTAGAGTCAGCACCTTTAAATAATATATAAATAATTAGCAACAAAGTTGCTAACATAAGTTACATGCTAATGCAAGAATAAAACAATACTATAATATGACACTTTAAATAAAAAAATATACATTTAACATTAGTTACTGTTTAACCCCCCGCCCCACTAAAAAAAGATAAGTAATTATTTATATATTATTTATTTAATTATCATATATTAAGTATATGTTTAAGTAACAGTTTTTTCTTTAACTTTAAATGTAATGTTCCTACACAGTCAATTGCAATATGTTATATTTAGAATTTTATTGGCAATGTATTGTATTTTAATCTCTGCTGTCAAAAACAGCACTAAATGAAAGTATTACACAGGTATGTTTGTTCTGATTCAGTTCTCTGTAAATTCATTTGATCTCTTGTTGTCTTGTCGAATTAGCAATGTGCATCGCACACTGTTCTAAGCAGTAGAAATAGCTTTGGTGACGACTGTCCTTGCAAGCTAATGCGCGACCCTTTCACCCATTGTGCATCAATTTGTGTCAACCTTGTCCAACTCTTGCTGTTGAGGCTTCTGGTTGCATCACAATCAGTTACAGTCTTTTGGATACCTTCATGCATTCATTGATAAGGTTGAATATTTTTTGTTGCATGGCTTTGCAAGATATTAGACTAGAGCGGTTAAGTTGGCATATCTGGACCGTCCAATGAGAAATCAGTCCTGTCTGGTGTCAGAGCCTGATGCATTTGCTTTCCTGGCTAGATGGAGCACAACTTTACTTATGTAATGTACCGTTACAAGCAACACACACACTGTCTCTCTCTCTCTCTCTCTCTCTCACACACACACACACACACACACACACACACACACACACACACACACACACACACACACACACACACACACACACACACACAGAGGCACAGAGAGTAAATGATAGATATGTGGCTGCTTTATGAGCAAATGCAGCCCAGGGCCCGTAATGAGCTGCAGTATGAGTTTGAATGAGTTCACTGCACAGAGCGACTTTAATGAAACAGTCTAATGACATCAACTCGAGCAGGGAAAGATAAAGATGACATACTGTCCTATGATAATCAAAGTGAACTTCAATGTTAATGTCAGGCATGTATTTTCGGGCCTCACTCTGTTATTGACACAATTTCAAGGTGGCACTGGGTGTGAAATCACAAAGTCTTTTGCACTTGGTCTTTGTTTTATCTTAGCAGGGTTCTTCTTTCATCATGACATTTTCTTGTATGGTACAGTACGTATGTAGTTTTTTGCTTTACTGCACCTTCTGAATATTTACACTTGATATATTTGATATATTTGCAGTTGTCAATCATCAGTTTGATGTAACAGACACCATATGAATCATATGAGTCATCATGGTACCTTTTTGTCAGTTTAAATGATTCATAAGAAGCACTATCACATACCCTTTGAGATGAGCAAAATAGTATTTCTGAGTAGAAAGAAAGCTAGTGGGATTACTTGATTGTACATGATTCACAGTTTCTAAAATTACATTTTTATGTTGCAATGCTTTGTTTGATATGTTTTAATAATAGACATTACTCAATGAATGTAAAATGTCTTTTCAAGTTTTTTTCAGTCAAACACATTCCACCTCATTATATGGAAATGCTTCTACTTATACATCAATATGCAAATCTGCATAAGTAATAAAACATATGGGAACTGTGGCTTTTCTGTGGAGTTTTAGTAAAAGTTATTTGAATTTCCGCAATTATCAACGTTGCAACGCTTGGAAGTGCTGTAGTAACTATACCAACCCTTGCCAATGGAGCTATTTGGAAAGAGACCTAGAGTATGTGTGTGCATTTCTGAGAGGCACTTGTGAAAATGAGCTGTGGATGGAGTCCTCAGGAGTGCTGTGATGATAACCTCGATCAACTCTTCTCATGTCCTGAATGAGATCTGTGGAGCTGATGAAGCATAAGCATGCTGGTGAAGCATAAATCAGCTGAATTATGAGAGACTAAGACTGAATCTATACTGTACATGAAGACATGCTGGTAACACTTTAGAATAGGGAACACATATTCATTATTAACTAAGAATTGTCCCTCAATAAACTTCTAATTTGCTGCTTATTAATGATAAGCAACTAGTTAATAACGAGAATTAGTCCTTAAAATAAAGTGTTAACGACGTGCTTGATGTGGCGAGCAGAAACCGTGTCACAACATTGACAATCTGTTTAATTAACAAGGATTGACGTGTAACCATAATGGGATGTTTACTACAGTCGTAAGGCTTCTAATCACCACATGTAATCCATCTGCTGGAGGTTGAAGATGTAAATGTTCACATTTCTGCACCGCCTACACTGGTGCCCTTATGTTGCATTTTATATCGCTGTTGCTGCCTTAAACATGCTGCATTGTGACACCTACGTTTCTGAAATTACCCATCTGGTGAGCTTTGTCTTTCTGGTGCATGTTTCAAAAGTTCCCCAGGCTGGAAGGTCAAAGTGTTACATATTTCCATTAAAGCCGTTAACCCATCTGAAAGAAGGCTGTATTGACATGCCACACAACAACTCTCACAATCTCAGAAAATGCGGATATCTTGTCATCGTTATCCTAATTGATTTTTGTTGACGCCTGACATCTGATTGGTGGTTCTGAACTGGTTTTGAAAAAGGACCTTGATTTTCATGTTGTCCATCTATCCATCCATCCATCCATCCATCCATACATCCATCCATCCAAGTTAGTTAAAGGGTAATCAGTTTTTGAACATCCAACATTGTTTTCATAAGTTGCTTTTTTTTGTTTTAAGTGAAGAAGTAAAAAGTGTAGATCAAAATAAGAAGTGACCGTTTAGAGTGCAAAAAAGGTTTGCATAAATATAATGACATTAATAATAATTCATAATAAATGTTAATTGTACATTGTTTAAGCGTTTGGGGTCGACAAGGCTTTTTAAATCATTTTGAAAAATGTCTCCTATGCTCACCAAGGCTGCATTTATACGATCGAAAATGTAGTAAAAACAGTAATATTGTGAAATAGTATTATAGCATCATCTATATGCTATTTAAAATAACTTTTTTCTATTTTAAAATGTTTTTTATTTTTAAATTCAAAGCTGAATTTTCAGCCGCCATTACTCCAGTCTTCAGTGTCACACAATTCTTAAGAAATCATTCTAATATGCTGTTTTGGTGCTTAATAAACATTTCTATTATTATAAATGTTGAAAACAATTGTTTCTTAATATTTCAGTGGAAATCTTTTTTTTAGGATTCTTTGATGAATAGAAAGTTCAAAAGAACAGCATTTCTTTAAAATCTTTTGTAACAATATAAATATATTTACTGTCACTTTTGATCAATTTAATGCGTAATAAAAGTATTAACCAAAAAATAAAAAAAAATACTTTATATGCTATTTATACATAAAGAATAATTATCATAAGAAAATCTGAATAATTTTCTAGGACTCAAGTGGTTAACCAACACCAGTACCAAAAAAACAACAACATTTTGTTTTATGAATATGTTGCCTTTGCTAATTAGACTAATTCTTCCAAAGATTCATTTGCATTGCCAGAATACTGTAGAGTTTAATTTGATACAACCTTTGACATCAACATGTTCTCCTCCCTTTGGTAAGACAATTGTAATTTTGCAATCCAAACTTTATGATAATAAACTTGCACTGTACTATTTGCATTTAGACTTGCTTTGTTTTCCCTGCTGTCCTTGACCTGTCTATTTTGTTGGAATAGACTTCCCAGTTTTGAACCACTGATCTAGGGAGTGTTACTTTGGGTGCTCTGGCACTGCTGTTTTCCCATGTGGCCTTTCTCAGGGTTGTGCGCCTGTGGTTGGAGGTGGCTGATGCTGATGGCCCAGCTGCTGCCTGTGTCTGATTTAACGTCCCAGCTTCAGGAAGTGGCTGCTCATGAGTCCAGGCACGTCACAGTCTCCAGACCAGAGGAAGTTCACTGCTATTCACCACTGATGCCTAAATGAGACTCTTCTGTCCTGCAAGAGCTCTGGCACACACACCTCTCTCGCTCTCGCTCTCGCTCTCTTTCACAATGTCAGATAACAGCACTTCCTTTTCTGAGGCACTTCATTCTTATCATTTCCTGCTCCAGCTCTGTGATGAATCACTGTTTTTTCTGGTTAGAGGCCTGGCAAGCTAATTCTTCTTCCCTGGCTCCAGACACTTTGTCCCTTCATTTTCTTTAATTTTTGTCTTGTTCATTTTTGTGTGTGTGTGTGTGTTTTAATGTGGAATTGCTTTCAGAGAGTGACACAATTAAAGCGGGTCCAAGGTCTATATAATTTATCTTTAGATTTGATTTACCTGTTAGGACAAAGAGTGTGGAGAATGATTAATTCATTTTATCTCCTAAACTTCCATCCATCCCTCTACCTGTCTGTCTTTCTGTCTGTTACAGTCATTTTATTTATTGTTCTATCTATTCTATTTATCGTTCTGTCATTCTGACTATATGCAGTATTTACTGTTCATTCTGTCCTTCGTTTTATCATTCTATCTGCCGTTCTTTCATTCTAGCGTTCTATTTGTCATTCTGTTGGTCTATCTGTCATTTTATTATTCTTTCTATCTGTCATTCTTTCTGTCATCCTATGTTTTGTTCTATCATTCTAGTGCTTCATCTGACATTTTATCTATCATGCCATTATATCAATCAATCATTCTGTTTATTGTTCTATCATTTTATCATCCATTCTATAATTTTTATCTTCTTATCTAGTGTTTTACCATTCTGTCTATAATTCCATCTATTGTTCTATAGCTATCATTGTTGCTAGACCCATTTTTCATATATTGTATTTAACTTTTTTTTTTTTAGCCTAAGGGTAATATACAGGTAAAATTACAACTAAAACAATCTCAACTACAATCGGTATTTCATGTCCACATATATTTTTTGGGGTAAGTGGTTGTGTAATAAGCAGGGTAATGTAGTTAAAAAAAAAAAAAAACAAGAAAGGTTGATCCTGATGATCCTGTCTGAATATATTTAATGATAATGACTGACTGACTGTTCATTATCCCTTACATATATTAGAGATGTCAGCAGTACTTGAACCAGCTGTTATTTTACCTAGAAACTTTGCAAAGGTCTATATACATAATGAAGGAGAACCAGACAGATCAACAAGAAATTCAGCTTTAGCTGGGGTCAAAATAAATGAGAAACATTAATATTTCGCAATCACAGACGGGATGAGATTTCGCAGAGGACCTCTGAGTTAGCTGAACATAAGTTCTTCCATAATTTTTCTAATACATTTTTGTGAATTCAATGTAATCTTATATATAGGGCATAATTAATTTCATCCAAATGTGCCTATAGACAGCATAGGAATAAAATTCTGTTGTTTTTCACTGACTGAGACATTTTACTTCACAATTCAATATGGCATGACAATTTGCAGATGTCAGGTGAAGGGCTGTTCCAAATGCTCCCAGCATGCAGCAAAACTAGGTGTGTACGCCCAGAAGTGCTGAGCTATTGCATTTCGAAATTGATCTGTGCTAACTGGCCGGCCTCTCCATCTCTGCCTGTCTTGCTTTCTCTCTCTCTTCTCTGTTCCAATCGAACCAGTAGTTCATCAGACGGTCCTGGTCTGCGCCTTGCTGCCGTGACATCACCATTTCCGATTCTCATGGCATGTTTGAGTTGATGACTGTGTTTGTGCATTGTAGCGTTTACTTCTTTTTTTTTTTTGTCAGGTAACACATTCACCTGGGGTGGATGAGACTTTAAGACGGCCTGTGAATTCTAATGGCTTTATCGGTCCCCTGCAGCTGGCTTTGGCTTTTTTTCTAAATCGTATGGACTTCTCTCATAGCACATTGCATATGCCTCTTCAATTGGGGTCATGGCTCAGGCTGATAGTGAACTGTATTCCTTCCTAACTGGAGGGCTCCCTGTGCCGGCCGTCAATCTGGCAGCACACAGCAGATTGGCTGGTGGTCTCGCTGCGGCTCAGGATTCATTCCACTGGCTTATATTGTGTCATTCTATGAATTAACAATGAAGATTGATGACACAGCCACACAACAGTGACAATCAGTCTGGGCTTTGAATGTGACTCGGATTTCATATTGTGCATATGTGTGTTAGGTGTAGGATATGTACTGTGGAATTGAAGTTGGAAGCAAAATGCTTTTACCAAGTCATAGTTTTATCTTATCTAAGAGTGATGCACTATTCATTATTTATTTACTTATTTATGTCTCATTTTGGATTTGGAGAGGAGACAGGATACACACACACACACACACACACACACACACACACACACACACACACACACACACACACACACACACACACACACACACACACACACACACACACACACACACACACACACACACACACACACACACACATTGTGTGTTCTAATATTTTTTATAGATAAATTATGGTTGAATTGAAAATTGTTAGGTAACACTGTTTAATAAGGCTCCATATGTTAAATATATATAATGCATAAACTAACATTAACAATAAGCAATACATTTCTTAAAGTATTAATAAATCTTTGTTAACATTAGTTAATAAAAATACAACTATTCATTGTTAGTCCATGTTATGTCAGGTCCATTAAATAACATTAATAGATACAACTTTTGATTTTAACAATGTATTAGTAAATGTTGGAATCAACATTAACTAAGACTAATAAATGCTTTAAATGCTGTTTATGTTAACTAATGGTAACAAATGGAACCTTATTTTAAAGTCTCATCAATTATTTTCTTCAAGTGTTGCACATTTTGACAGTTCTTAACTTTAATATTTAAAAAAGAATATTCAATTATTTTCCAGAGAACATTTTAATAATTTATTTTGGCTTTAGTACAGTCCAGTGATGTATTTTTTGTCTTTATATTATTATACTAACTTTAGCTTCCTTTATATTTTAGGACCTGGGGCGGTTGCATAAACTGCTTAGACTAGTCTTAAAAGTTAGTCATCTCATTTTTTTTTCTTCAAGGCTAGTCATACTTTGTAAAATCAGTAAGGTAGACTGGTCTAATTATATGAAAAGTAAGACTGATTACCATTTGGTTAACTACTACTTGGTCAAACTAGCTTTTGTTTAAGCTTGTTTAAGCAACTAGCCTCTGGGTCCATTGCAAGGAAATTATCACATTTGGGGGTCCTTAGTATCAAGTTTGAAAAACTCTGATGTAGACTGCTAGGCCACAGCTTCAAATGTATTAAACCAATTTTACAGGCTGCAATTTTTTTTTTGTTTTGTTGCTTTATTTTTTCCCATGTCTGTGGAAGTGTGTACGTGTGTTGGAGGAAAAGCCTTAATTGCCTGGTTAAAGTGAGATGTCAGTACTGTTTTTGACAACTGTGAAAGAGGCAAAATCAAAACATGCCAGGAGTGAGGCAAAAACCTAAATGTTGAGACCCAGCGGATGTGTCTCCGTGTTAAGCCCTGCTATAACTGTGTGAATGAACACCTGTGTCTGCAGAGAATCTCATTAGAAGGTGGAGTGTGGGATTACAGATGTAGCAATTATTTTTGACTGTGCATTCATTAGTATTACTGGTGGGCATTAAACATGCAAAGATCATTAGAATGTATTTGCCTTTTTATGCTACTACTGTGTCCGCAAAGGCTCTTGTTTTTTCTTAGTTTGTTTACTGTGAAATTCACCAGTAACTTTTGAAGGGGGTTCTTGGTGGTTTTCGGAAGACTCTCCAAAGTAGAAAATTAGTAAAACTGGCTTTTCATTCATATTCCTACACAACCAAAACAAAAACTGCATGTATTAAATATGTGCAGCGTGTGTTTGTACAAATATTGCTTCAGTTTGAAATAACATAAAATTTCCTATTTTAATATATTTTAAAATGTAATTTATTTCTGTGATGGCAAAGCTGAATTTTCAGCAGTCATTACTCCAGTCTTCAGTGTCACATGATCCTTCAGAAATCATTCTAATATGATGATTTGGTGCTCACAACACATGTCTTATTATTTTCAATGTTGACAACAGTTGTGCTGCTTAATATGTTTTGTAAAACTGTGTTATTTGATGGATAAAAAGTTCAAAAGTACAATATTTATTCGAAATATATACAGTATCTTTAGTAACATTATACTTCTTTACTGTCACTTTTGGTCAGTTTCATAGTTGTGTGTGTTGGTTGTATGCAGTTGATGTTAATATTAATACTATCATGACATTTTGTGTCTTTTGTATGATATACAAATTTGGTACAATGTATAGTTACCACTTGTTGTTCAATGTGAACCTTCCTTAAGCAGAACCAGTATAGAACCGCTGCGCTAAAACATGTTATACAGTAATTATATATGATTAGTGGTACATTCACCAAATCACATCATCAGAAAGTATGTGTCAAATAAAGCCGTGTTTAATTTTGTCTAATCAGAAATAGCTGCTTTCATTTAGACAATGCTAATGCGTTCTGCATGTTTGATAAGGAACAGGCAAATGTGATCTGTTAGATTAACTTTAATCTGCTCTAAATCCCCTTCAAGTGGAACAACAGCATGAATACCAATGTATTATTCATCACGACAACAAGCCAGGATTTTTTCCCACATTACAGCTATTACCTTAATTGCCTTCATACGAGTTTGCTTCTGAAGCCTAATGAACATATCTGTAAACTGAAAATGTTTGATTGGGCAAACAAAATGTTTACCAGTCAGACAGCTAGTGAATGACATGTTCTTGGGTGGATAATACAGCTCCCCCTTCCCGCCCTCAAGATATTTCATGAGTGTTTCTGAAGCCCTTCAATCAGACTTCACATCTCCGGAACCTGCCAAAAAGAATGAGAGCTGATTTCATCTCCAAACCTCAAACACACTTTCCTTTCAAAGCACCATTTATGCCTGTCAAAGTATATTCATACAGCTTTCTTTCATTTAACAAGACCGCTTGGCATCAAAAAAGCCAACTGAAGGGAAGCCATTTGTTTTATGAAATTAAATCTCTTCATTTACTAATCTGACTAAATGGACTAGCAAAATAAGCATCCCAGTTTATTCACTCTAGAGCCACTGAATAAATTCTTGATGGTCCCACACAGCTAGAAGATTCTCCCCCAAAGTGGCGTGGACATGAATTTTCCACCTTCTTGAATATATCACAGCTTCATTACTTCTATAGTGTTGTGCTATATGGTCTGTTTTCTCATCATCCCACATGACTGTCTCCTCTCCAGCCCCTCAGCCATTGGCATAACTTTTTATCTTTTGTGAGTGCAGGGACAGTCGGGATGCTTCATTTACTCTGATGTGTTTCTGCTGGTGGTTCGAGGTATAGAGGAAGTGAGATGAAGAGAGAGAGAGTCAGTCCCCAGTGCAGTTGTCTACATTGCTGAGTGGGAAGGTGGCACTGTGGGAGTACTGAGCACATAGTCAAACTGTGTCACTGTCTCACTCCTGCCTGGGGCAAAAGGACATGCTTTATGCCTTCAATCTCTTTAAACTGTTTTCATGTGAGAGATTTTTCATTTAATGTATTGGATTGTAAGCGCTGTCTGCGAAACTTCTAAATAGATCTGCACCTCTGATCTTTTTGCAGTTACGTAAAGACAAATTAGAACTTTTTTGGCAGGAAAAGGACTTTGTAAATGCTGTTTTTGGAGGACAATTAATATTCTCCTTGGAGACCTGACAAAATGTGAAAGATTAAAGATAGTACTTCAGGATATGGTTTGTAAATGAAATTATCAGATGGAAGCCTTTTTTTTTCTTTTCTTTTTTTATTATAAGAGTTTGTGATTCAGTGTAGGGTAATGATAACAAAAAAGAGCACCAGCATTATTTGAAGTATCTTGAAGTGCTGTCTAATTATAATAGTACATTAATATGGTAATCAGTGACATGGTACAGTATACTGTATATCTATAGTTAGTGTAGTTAAAAAATCTCATAAGAAAATAAAATTTTTAGTGAATTGTTGAAGCCTAAAATTAGTTTTTACATCAAAATTTTGCTCTGACGTTTTTTACTTCAAAAATGTAAAAACAGATAATAAGCCTGGCTGGTGTGTGTATATATAGACTGCCACACAAACGTTTGGGATCAGTAAGATTTTTTATTTTTTTTAACTCTCATTTATTTGATCAAAAGTTCATTAAAAAGTAGTAATGCTGTGAATTATTATTCCAATTAAAATAACAGTTTTTGGTTTTAATATACTTTAAGATGTAATTTAATACTGTGATGGCAAAGCTGAAATCTCATCAGCCATCAGTCACATGATCCTTAAGAAAAAATTCTAATATGCTCATTTAATATTTCTCTCATTGTTGGAGACAGATACTTTGATTAATAAAAAGTTAAAAAGAATTGCATTTATTCAAAATATGAATCTTGTCTAACAATATAAGTCTTTATTAAATATATAATTTAGTATTACTTTATATGGGTTGGATGGTATTTTAATGGTGCTTTTTTGTCAAAGAGCCCAGTAAGAGTAATGACTGCTGAAAATTCAGCTTTGCATCACAGGCAAAAAAGAAAAAAAAGGGGAAAAAAAGTCATAATTCCAAATATTCAATATTTGTATTTTATTATATATATATATATATATATATATATATATATATATATATATATAGATATATATATATATATATATATATATATATATATATATATATATATATATATATATATTAAAATAAAGTAAAATAAAAATATTGAATATTTGGAATTATGCCTTTTTTTTTCTTTTTTTTCTTTTTTTGCCTGTGATGCAAAGCTGAATTTTCAGCAGTCATTACTCTTACAATTGTTTTGGCACCACCTACAAAAATCATTCTAATATGCTGGTGTGTTAAATTGTAATAATATTTCACAATATTAGTGTTTTTACTATATTTTTGATCAAATAAATTCAGCCTTGGTGAGCATAAGAGACTTTCAAAAACATTCTTTCACACAAACATTTTTTCAAAAACAAAAATCTTCCAAACTTCTTGTTATTCCAAACTTTTGACCAGAAGTGTATGGTTTTGGAAACAACATGCAAAAAAGTAAATATTCATATTTTCATTTTTTTTTTTTTTTTTTTTTTTTTTGTCTCCCTGTCTCCTCCAACAGGTCAGTTCCCCAACGTTTCATACGGTGGGTTTAGGTGGCAAGTGGACGGGACTCTGATGTGGAGTGCTGCTCCAGAGCTGAGTGCTCACAACTAGACCAGCGACTTCCTGCACCTCAAGATGGATTAGAGCTTCACGCCTCCGGAGATCAAAGGTATGAGATGTATAGTAATGAGCTTCCACTCCGCTCCTTCCAATCAGGGTGCTACAGGCCCGCTGTAGTGTGTAGTGTTTATCTTAAATGCACCATGGATGGCTATTACTGTCTGTTAAATATTTATGAATGTAATAGAGAGGTGAAGGAGTGTTTGATGTGCTTAATTGTATTGTAGACTTAAAATTTTTCAAGGCTCGGAAAACAATGATGGACTGCAAACAATGCTTGTCCGCTTCAGCACTTTGCTGTTTGTTTGGAAACCTGCCATGTTGTTCACACAGAGCCATATGAGCTGGCCAGAATTATTGTGATTTATAAATGTAGCACAGATTTATTGCTTGAGGTGAAAGAGTGAAAGAAAAAGAGAGGACAACAGTGCAGCCTTGAGTCACAAAGTTTTCAAGTAACCATGGCAGCCGGTTTTTGACATGCATATTGCTGTCAGCCACTTGATTTGTGTCTCCTATTTTTCAATTATATTTCAGAATTCAGTGGCCTGAAAATGAGGTGAGGAGATTGTTGGTGTTATAAGACTAGACAGCGATTTATTGGAAAATGAAGTCTCACAGAGGGAATATGAGAGATAGGCCGGGATCATTCCGCGGCCTTACACACGTCCTGCTGCGCTCAGTAAAGAGAGCGAACTTCAGAGAGCTTGTATGTGGCATATTATTGTATCACCGGAGGACACTGAGTGGACCTGTTCTTGGTCACTAGAAGCTGTTCCTACAGATTTATAGATTAATGTTATTATTGGGTTCACAACTGATCTTTTTCATTGGTAAAAAAAGTGTTTGTTCGGTGTACAGTACACTTGTTGTTTTGATATTAAATGATATTTAATTTTGTCTTAGTGTTTTTTTTAAAGAGGTTGTTCACCCAAAAAATACAATTCAGTCATTGACTTTCATTGTATGGAAAAAAAAAAAAAAAAAAAAAAAAAAAAAAAACCTGACACATTTCTCAAAATATCTTCATGTTCCACAGAAGAAAGTCATATGGGTGTGGAATGACACAAGGATGAATAAATGATGATAGAATTTTCACTTAAGGGTAAACATTTCCTTTAATAAAAAAACAATAAGACAAAATCATATCATATAAAATTAAGAGAACAGTTCACACAGAAATGAAAATCTAATAAACACACAGGTTTTTACTTTACAAAGCATTATTTTTGGACTGGAATTGTATGGATTATTGTGATGTTTTTATCAGCTTATTCTGACGGCACCCATTCACTGCAGATGGTCCATTGGTGAGCAAGTGATGTAATGCTAAATTTTGATGTAATGATAAAGAAACAACCTCATCTACATCTTGGATGACCTAAGGGTTACATACACATCAAACAAACATTCATTTTTGAACTAACCAATCAAATAAACTATATATATGTAACTTTTTTTTTTTGATTGTACTAAAGCATAAAAACACCATAATACATTTGGAGATATTAAGGAAACATGCTAAGTTCATATACTTGTTTCTCCAAAGAAAACAAAAAAACAAACAGTTATTCTAATTTGAAAATGTGCATTCTGTGTCGGAATGTCTGTTTTTATTTTGGTCTGTGTGATTCTGCCCACTGACAGTTTAACCAATAGTATTTCTACAGCCTGGGAAAGCGCAAAACAGCATATAACAGCCGTGGAGGCCAGAAAACTAACTGGGTCTGAGATTGAAGATTCTACCTCACCTAAAAAGCCTCAGCATCCATCTAAAAAGCCCTAAGACCAGAGGCATATTAAAACGAAGATAAATCAATTCATCAACTTACAGTGTTCAGATTCATCACGTTCAATTGAAACAGTATTTTGAATTTGGACTGCAGTATCCATTTCATATAACATACTGCCCCTTTAAGCATCTTACAGGAAATTTAATTAAATGCATTTTAATGTTTTTAATCAAGTTGGTAGTCATTGCATCACTGCTCATTTATAAATAATTTTTGTTGTATCACTGGTCAAACCCACATGACATCACCAGCATTTGCTGTCACTCGTGTTGCTGAAAACCACCAAGACTCATTTTGAAAATTAATGATTTGCAAATCCCTATATGAGTGAATGACCCATTATGTTGACATACTATACTGAGCGCTCCAATCGAGATGTGATGCATCGTTTCACCTCTGCCTGGAATAGACTGCTATAACTACTGCGGTCTGCTCTTTGTGTAAATGTCATTATTGAATATAACTTTCGAAAATGCATCGTTAGCTAGTAATGGCAACACCTCATAAAGCAGTGCCAAGGCAAAACATAATTGGCTTCTCACTTGAAAAAGCTGGTCAGCCCTTGCAAGACTGAAAAATAATTGCTGCCTTGCGGCTTCCAGTGCAACTAACTGTTTCTTTGTCTGCTTAAATGGTTTCTTTAATTTGTTATTTTTTTGATCTGACACATAAGTCACATAGTAAACTATATATATATATATATATATATATATATATATATATATATATATATATATATAAAAAATATTATAATTAAAAATCAAAACTACAAAACAAATGGTCTGAGCTGTTGAAGCATATGGGCTTTATGGGCCTGTTTACAGCCGGTAATAACATGCGTCTCAGATGTGTCTACTGTGTTTGGTTGTTATGGGATTTTAAGGGATTTTTTTTTTTTTTTTTTTAAAGCTGTATGTATCTGGCAAATTTCAAGTAAATATTAATGTATGCAATACTGATTGAAACTTTGGGGTCACTATGATATTTTAAATGTAAAATAAGATTCTTATGTTCACTACGGCTGCTTTTATCTGTACAGTAAATACAGTAAATATAGTAATATTATGAAATATTATTAGAATTTAAAATAAGTACTTTCTATTTAAATATATTGTAAGATTGTATTTTTCTGTGATGGCAAAGCTGACTTTTTTTTTTATCACAGCCATTACTCCAGTCTTCAGTGTCACATGATCCTTCAGAAATAATTCTAATATTCTGATTTGATGCTCAAGAAGTGATTCAGGATTATTAAATGAATAAAAAGTTCAAAAGAACAGGTTCTGTTTCGTTAGTGAATCAGAAATGGTGAATTTACGGCTGACAGTCACCCATTTCTGAGCTTTTTGCTGATCTCCTTTTCTGTGGCTTCTCCACACTGGCCTGATCCTGTTTTGTGCTTTTTTCATGCAGCTCCTGCACTAATGCAATAAACACTGGTTTGTGTGTGTATTTGTGACCGTCGTCTCCCTCACAGCCACAGTTTCCCTCCGTCTTCACTTCCATCCTGCGCACCTGAAAGCTCCAGATAAGCCTAACTGATGCTTGTCTGCTCAGGAGCAGATTACTTGGTAAACGGCAGGCACAGTGGAGAGGAAACAAGGGAGCTGGGGGGGAGTTGAGGGTTTCGGCTGACCTGAGCAGGGTAAACGACTGCTGCGCTCTGGTAAAGGTTGGTGGAGTCTGTGAGTGCTGGGCATGTTTGTGATGCCCTATGAGGCCCGACAGTCACTGAGTTCAAAATCAGCTTTTTTTACTGCTGCCATCACACCTTTCCACAGCTGTTGGCTCTTTATGCCCCAAAAGGGTTGGCTTTATTGTTTGATCATTAAAGGAGAGAAAAAAATAGGAAAAAATACAAGCCATAGTTTTTTATTTTTTAACATTAAGAAGAATCTGCATATAGTTTTGTTAAAAAAAAATATAAGTAATGTTTCTGGAATAACAAATCAGCATATTTGAATGATTTCTGAATGATCTTATGACACTGAAGACTGAATGCTGAATGCTAATGATGCTGAGAAGTCACCTTTGATACATTTTAAAATGTATATTTAAAAAAAAAAAATACTTATTTTAAATTGTAATAACATTTTACAAAATATATGTGGCCTTGGTAAGCATACAAAAGATATTTTAAAAACATTGAAAAATCTGACCCCAAACTTTTGAATGGTAGTATATACTGTATTTCCAAGCATGCTTTATTGCAAAAGTGCTACACAAATTAATTTTAATTGACCTGAAAATATTTCTCTTCAGATTTATAACTTAAGCACCACTCTAATATTGTTTAAAAATATTCTGTGTCAACTCAGTATTCCAAAAAATAATTTGTGCTGCCAAAGTCATCCTAAAATCATACCTACGTAGGTTGCACACTAGAACCATTTGGAACAGAAGCCAGTGTGCATATGTGTGTGCAATGTGGCAAATTTATCCTTTGAGGCTCTGCTAAAATTTCTCTTGGGGCGTACTTGGGCTTTCATCTTCACTGGCACTGCATCAGTTGGTCCACATTAGTATTCAGCAAGATTTGCTCTTGTTTGAACAGCACTATGTGCAAAGTTGTCCCAATATTTGGCTTTCCAGTTTTGAGAATGTCCAGCTGTTTTGCAGTACCAGAGGAATACAAAACCACAAAGGAGGTCTGAGGGCCGACCCGATCACACATCAGTGGAGAAATGAAATTATTGGGTATGTTGTTTTTATCTTTTGTAGAGGAAGTGTAAAGGCTCAGTTAGCCGTGTGTGGCAGCGTGGTTATGTGAAGATAGTGCCTGAAATGGTCGATTCACTTACAGGTGTTCATGCAGAGAAAACTCTCTAACACTTCATGTATGCGTTTTGAATGCAGAAAGACTGGATTAAATACAGATCCTTCACCTGCACTAAAGCCTTCTCTCCTAGCCGCTCAAAAGACAAATGCATACATGATGTAGAGCACTTTAGCAATATTCAAATGCTGTTTAAGAATTCAGCAAGCAGAAATGTTTGAATTCAAGACCTTATCTGCCTCTTCTGCCTTCTTTGAAAAACAGAGGAAGTGGATTTTTAAAGGGAATGTTTTGTGCTGTGGCAACCCAAAGCTCAATCTCTTAAAGCTCAATTTGTGTAACTGATGTTAATCTAACAGTAAAGTATGAAAAGGAAAAGATTGCTGCAACGTTATTTTCTTTATGCTTTTCTAAAGGTCACAGATTAGAACTTGATTTATTTATTCATAATATTACATATTACAGTAACAAATTTACACAAAATCAAAAACTGTTGTGAACAATTTTATTTTTATTTTTTTTAATTACAGAAAAGAAAAAAAAAAAGATCCAACACTTATGACCCATGTGGAAAACTGCTTAAAATCTGGTTGTGCCCTTAAACAGCAATAACCTCTTTTTCTTTTTTTTTTCTTTTTTTTTTTTTTTTGACCATTCAGATGTGGACTTATGCTTATACCTTGCTGCATAGTCCAGTTGCGCTTGAGCTTCAACTTCCAAAAATACTGTATTTTGTGCTTAATCAAGTTGCTGTTGTTTTATTTTAGATTTTGTTTTAACTTTTGAATCAAGTTACTATGAGACACACACACACACACACACACACCCACAAAAGAATAAATAAGGATATGACATTTTGAGTGTATACTGACTGTATGTATGCATGTGCTATATATATCTGTATATGTAAAAATATTTTGTGTATTTCTCAGCATGCCTTATGGAACATTTATTTGTGAAAAGAAAACTGAACTGAAAAATGTTTCTCTTCAGATTTAACCATTAATAATGAGTAGAACAAAGTAGTGTCAGTTTAATACTAAAAATATTTTGGCTTTACTACAACAATTAAAAAAGTTTTTTTTTTTTTTTTTTTTTTTTTTTTTTTTTTAAATTAAACTAAATTAAAGCTGCTTTTATATTTTACTAAAGGGTTTATCCCGAGGGGGTCATCACATTTAGGGGGTCTTTGGCATGTTAATGTATGGAATCACATTAAGATTTATCTGTATTGCTATAAAGGGGTAAACCTCTTAATTAGTATTATATGTATTATTATGATAAGTATTATTATGAATGAAGCTTCACACATTTTATGGATTGTATTAGCAAGACTAACACTTTGATAATGCGAAGTGACAGTAAAATCACCTAAAATGTATCTACAGCACAAAAATATTTTTATGAACTTGAATTGGTAGAATAAAAATTAAAAAATAGTGTAATGTGATGATTTTTGTTTTGGACTAGAAACAAAGCTCTTTGTGTATGCATATTAACAGCAGATTTGGAAGATGAGTTGACAATGAGGCCAGCTGTGTTGTTATGGCTGGTACTATAGTGTCGATCCAGAGGGTCTTAGCTGGCAGCGGCAGTGAACCATGAAGGTTGGCACTTGCAAACTGCACCGCATGGGTTTGGTGCCACCTTTGTCATTCATTTCCAATTGGTTGAAGCATTTCTCTAGATAAAAGTCTTGAATAGTGTTGCATATGGGTGGTGAGAGGCAGCAGGCTGGAGAGAAAGAGTCGTTTCATCAATTGTGCATCTAATTGTTTCATGCACAGAAACACATTGAGTTCAGAACACTTAATTGAATAATAGATTGTCCCTGCTTCACCGCAGCTATTTCACCACTCTTCAGATCAGTTAGCAAGACTACAGAATCTGAACTCGTCTCCCACCTTTGTGTTTTACCTGTTCTCTCCAGAGCTCAGTTATGTTAAGTCAGTCCGCCGTGAGCTGAGGCCACGTGAGTGACAGGCTCTTATCAGCGGTCTAGCTGGCTGATGAGAGTTCAGTGAGGGTCAGCGTGAATTAAAGAGCAGGTAATTAAAATGTCCAGGGTGCATGCCGCCACTGCTTCGTTTATCTCCTCACGCAGCCGCTGACGGAGATATGTGCTACAAATAAAGAAAGGCCGTGGTATGAATTCCAAGTTCAACGGCATCTGATTGCTGATGCATTGAACTCCCTCCATCATTTGTGTGTTTCTGACTTTAATAATGCTGAAGTCTCATTTTCATTGTCCATTGTATTCCTTTGAGCTTATTTCTTGAAATAATTAGCTTTCTGCTTCTCAGAGGGTTTTTTGGAGATCCAGCTATAACAAATGTCTGTTTTTTTCTTCACTGACAACTTTCCAGCATGAGGAATCATTATTTTTGTTTTTTATTTTTTTTTCAGTTCAGTGTCGTTACTTAAATTAGGGCTAACTGAATAATCATAAAACTGAACATGCAATATGGCTTTGTGTGATTATTAAATAGCAAAGGTTGCAATTTAATTCTATAAATATATGCACCTGCACTGTGTTCTTGTATATGGTCATGATATGGGGTTTTCAGTCTCTCAAATTGGTTTGGTTCTCTTTAAATGCTGCTCTGCACAAACTCGCCTCTACATCTTTTCTGAGTTTGGTTCACTTGTAATGTTAAAGCAACATTTTTCCCCTCAAACTTGTAATGAGAACTGAGCTAATAAACCAGCCGTTGTCAATGAAAGAAAAGCTCTAAGGGCTTCTTGCAGAAATATTACAATAGAAGTAATTCTTATTTTGTTCTATATTTTATTCAGTATTTTTTTATAATAATAATAATAACTCACAGGGGGTTGACTTGGATAACTAGCATGCTAGCTGTTTATAGAAATAGTATTTGTTTGACAAGTTTCGCAGATTGTTCTTTGACCCTTATCACCACTGATTCCGGGTCTTTACACACGTTACAGGTGAACTGATTGCTGTCTCTGGT
The DNA here is from genome assembly GCF_018340385.1 of Cyprinus carpio. Taxonomy (NCBI): domain Eukaryota; kingdom Metazoa; phylum Chordata; class Actinopteri; order Cypriniformes; family Cyprinidae; genus Cyprinus; species Cyprinus carpio. The sequence continues at coordinate 14,876,635 of NC_056586.1, forward strand.
AAAAATCTTGGTTCTGTCAGAGTTGGGGCTCATATCAGATTTCATTATAACTCCCTAGGAGGCAGTTGTTAGAAGTGAGGTGGGAGGAATGAGTCAGTGTGGAACGGATGGTCCCTTGTGATCTGGGGACTGCTAGAAAGAGTAATGAAACTCAGTCAAGCAGAGTTACCTTAATGTGAGCGATCTAATGGGTGAAGATGTTGGTGGCCAGTAGAGGCATCAGTGAGCAGTCCTTTCATTTCAAAACACACAGTACAAGTAATTCCATCTGTGTCCATGAGCTTTTGGTCTTTTTTAATTATCTTCTTTTTTTCCTTTAACCTTTCACACAGATTTTAATAGTAATTTTTGACATTTGGAAGAATCAATACATTGTATCATCAATAACTTGCCATTAGTTTAGTAGCATTCCCTCTTTTGAAGTTTATCTAAAGTGATCACTAAAATTTTATTTTATTTTAAAGAATAAAATAAATTTTTTATTTGATAGATATTACCATTGCTTATAGTTATTGTAACAAACCCTTAATCCTAAGTTTTCAGCTTTGGTGCATAACCCATCCTAATAATGTTTTGTTATACAGACATGTATAATAACTCAAAATAACTCCCCACAACACTCTAACATCATGGCAGCATGTTTTTCAGGCTCCAAGGGCACAAATGGATAGTTTTAATTTTACAGTGAACAAACTAGCTCAGAGCTCAAATAGATCATTTTACATCCCCTCTTAAAATGTGATTACCTGCCACTTGCTTCAGAAATCCATAAATCTGGATTTGTTCCATTGCATTATGACTTGGCCGGAGTCTGAAGAAGGGTGGATCACAAAGTCACAGGTGACAGGTGCAATAGCTCATGGAAGACAGGTCATGAAGTGAAGAAATGAGAGCGTTGTATCCCGAAGCAGATGATCAGTCATCAATGAGTTTACTGCATCCTGATGCTCCAGCACTTCCCTCCACTTTGCATGCACATCCAGGCTATCTTAAAGGAACAGTTCAACCAGAAATAAACATTTGCTAAAAATTTACTTATTGTCAAGCCATCCAAGATGTAGATGTGTTGGTTTCTTCTCTGGAACAGATTGGGAGAAATTTGGCATTACAACACTTGCTCACCAGTGGATACTTTGCAGTGAATGGGTGCCGTTAGAGTTCAAATGGATGATAAAATCACAATAATCTGCGTGACTCCTGTCCATCAATTAAAGTAGGTAACAGTGATCTGATCTGTGCATATTTATCTCCTGATTCAGACGATGCATATTTTTCACTGGAGAAAGCAGTATTATGGATTATGGCCTTGTATTTTGGCCAGAAACAACAGTTTATAGTTAGAATGCCTACATTATTAATTTGTTTCTTAAAAACAAGCAGCTTTTCACTTCACAATACATTAATTGACAGGCTGAGTCGTGTAGATTACTTGTGGATTGTTGTGATGTTTTAATCAGCTGTTTGGACTCTCATTCTGACGGCACCCATTCACTGCAGAGGATCCAATAGTGAGCAAGTAATGCTAAATTTCTCCCAAGCTGTTCCAGAAACTACAACTTGGATGGCTTGAGGGTTAGTTCATTTTCATTTTTGATAGAATTATTCCTTTAACACAAAAGTACATTAGCAAAGGCCAATGATGATTAAGTTCTGGTTTATTGCTCTCCCTTTTCAGAATATTTCTTGCGCATGTTTTTTTTTCTAAACACAATATTAGCTTCTCATCTTAAGCCTCACCCACGACACCTTCCTTATCACCTACTGTTAATGACTCGCATGAGAAATCTTGTCGTGCTCATGTTCTTCACCCGCCCTTGTACCCCAGTGCTCGCTGAAAGCTCATAACATGCATGACTTCTGTGAAGCCTAAATGCATTTTTCCCATTTTCAGCTGAAACGTCCCTCCCTATCTCTGCTGCAATGATCAAATACCTTTATGTCTTCCATATTCTTTTGCTCACATTATCAAATTGAGTAAGTCAGTCTAATAGGCACATGGGGAAGTGTGGTGACACTGCAATCAGATTAGAGGCGCAGCAGGAAGTGGAACCGGAGAATCTAATATTGCTTTGTGTGGAGCGTATGGGGGCCCGGGTAATGCATCTCTCAGAGACCCGTGGCCCGGATGACAGACGTCCCAGCCTGCAGAACTGCAGTGTCCTTGGAGGAAAAATTTTCAGCATAACACAGAATGTAAGACATAACTTGCGTATATGCCATGCCTGTGTGTTTCAGGCATTGGTCTGTTGGGAAAGACAGTTCATATCAACAGATTCAGATTTATTATGTTATTAACATGTAGCATGAAGGAGACTACAGTATATACTCAGGCTGTCACCGGGACAGAGCTATTTTCCCTGTAGTATTGGAGGCATAAATTCAGACTTCTTCATGATGCAGAAATGTCATTTTATGTTATGTTATGTTATGTTCAGCGGCACTGCTGTGAAGCTACATGTAGACATCTGTTGCTTTATTTGAAATAATGATATCACTTGTATCTCTCACTTTTTCTGTTTGTTGTGATACAGCATTGACGCGTTGAGCCAGGATAGGGAGTCCATCTTTGGTCATTGTACCACGTGTCCTGCTATTTGAAAACATTTGTAAGGCTCTTTCTCTGCACATACCCAAATGCCCATATGGTTAGAGGCCTCGTTTTTGCTGGGATTGACTAAATTTACCCTTAATTTGGAGAGTTTGTCACGCCCTCATTATTTGGTGTTTTATACCCACAAACTGTATTTTTATTGATCTCTAGGGCAATATAAATGCTCAAGTGCTGTTTGTGTGTGTGTATATGTTCTAAGGTTAATACAATTTAAATAAGTAAAGGATATTGTAATTCATGTCAATGTCATTAAACTCAGATCTGTACTCGGCCTCAGATCTGGTCCTGTGCAAAACAAAAAACAAAACAAAACAAAACACTCTTACTGTTAAACAGTATTCTTATTGTTGTTATTGCATTGTTGTTAATCATATTAATAATAATAATATTTTATTTCTTTTTTAATAAAAATGAAATATTATTTTCATTGTTTTATTTATTCAACAACAACAAACAATCAATGTAATCTATTGTAATAATAACTGTTAAACATTATTATATTTTATAATAATAAGAATTCTTTTTTTTTCATTAAAATAATTTATGTTTTAGCCTTTGTAGAGCATCTCTCCTATGTGAGTGAAGAAGTGTGTGTGTGTGTGCGTGTGTGTGTGTGTGTGTGTGTGTGTGTGTGTGCTTTAATGTGAAAGAGAGACACAGTGAGACTGAAATGTCAGTGTGTAAAGACCTGTGTTGAGTTTGGCTGAAGTGGCATGAGGGCTGCCATCATGTTTGGCTCTGCTCCTCTTTACCCACTCTGTGGCATCTGCATTAATCACAGCAAGGGGCTGAAACTCTATCTGAGAGATAGCTGGCCATCCAACTGTCCAGCCGAACAGATTGACAAACCAACAGGCTACTGCAGCCGGAGCAAACAGGAGGAAAGTCAGAGCTCCGGTGGGAATTTGGGACAGTGAGGGGCGAGCTCAGACCCGCAGTGCATCTGTTTGCTTCGCTGTTCTAGATTAGTTTAGAGGCAGATCACTTGGACAGAGCTGAATCCTGTGAAATGCTGAGGCTCCTGGTGTGCTACAGGAAATGGCCCTGCTGTCAGTAGCAATGCAGTGACCCCACAGTGAATGTCTCTGTTGTGATGGATGGTGTCAAACTGAGCCCTGTCTAAAATGCACTTAAACTGTAAAAGCACATAAAAGCTTTGCTACAGTGCACTTATTTAGTGTATGTCTAAGGAAATAGGCCCATTTTAGTAACTCATTGATTGATTGATTATTGATGATTGGTAATCTCAGCACCAGAGTCAGCATTCTGCTTAGTTACCTCCTTGATTCACAACAAAAGACTCATTTGAGCCACTTTTTTTGTGAATCAAAAACATACAGCATGATCAGTATAGTCAAATTCTCAAGTAAATAACTCTTATGAGCCCATTCTTTTTTCATTCTTTTTATGAGCCCATTCCACATTTCCAGTAAATCTCCATTTTTGGGTGAACCATTCCTTTAATTCAGCTTGTTTTTATTTATTTATTTATTATTATAACAAATTTAAAAAATCCTGAATGTAAAAGTAAACACTTTTTAGATCTTGGTTAGGTGGTCCCTTCCTGTCTAAGCAGTTCTTGGCCAGAATAAGTAGCAATAAGAATCACCCTTTTGATGCATGTCAAAATCTGGATATGTGAGACTAATTGATTGATCACTGCTTAGCTGCTTTATCCATCCAAATGAACAGTTTTAATTTTTAACTTTATATACTGCTGTTTTTTTTTTTTTTGGTTTGTTGGTTTGTTTTTATAAATGATATTTCTTAGCACAATTTGTCAGTTAACCTTAATGTGCTTTTCTAAACAATAAACAAATAGGGGAATATTTTTCTAGGAATGTATTGCTATGCTCAGTTATTTAATTATTTTCATATTGAATTTGAAAATCCTTTACCTTTGTAATTGCTTCCGTTTGCTGCTGTGTCTGCTTTGTTTTTTATCCTGAAAGTGATTAATCTTAAAAGAATGAACAGTGTTTGTTAGAGGGAAGTGTGGAGAAGATTATAGCCTTTCATTCAAGTGATGAATGCTTACTGGCAAAGCATCCTTCTTCTTTTTTTGGAATGTGCAACAGTGAAGTGATTGCAAGGTTCACAGGAAACATCCTTGGTCTTAATTCGTATTCTATAGAATGTGCTCAGAGCTTGCTTCTTTCACCAGGCACTGCAAGTACAATGGCCCATCCTTGAATACAGTACATGCCTGGGTACAACGTTACTTAGCTTTTTTTGTTTATTTTTGAATTACAGTTGTTGAATCTAAACGTAATAGCTTCTTTTTTAATGAATCATACACTATGCATTAAAGTATTTAAAAATGTACAGTAAATAAGTGCTTTTGCTTTTTTTTCAGCAAGAATACGCCCCATGTGTTAATTAAAAAATAAAATAAATACCCCACAATCACAATATGTGATGAATTCCGAAAGCACAGCGGACACAACCAATGTATATTACATTATATCAGCTTTTTTTGTAATCCTTACAAGTGCACATAATGAGATCTCTCTTTTGACCCTGGACCATTAGTTTCAAAAAATCTGCCACATAAGGGATGTCCGAGGAAATGAATGTTGCATTATTTATGCGCTACGGCACTGAATTTATGATACAGTAACACGGTCACACAGTCATCTTTTGTCTTCCTTAATTCCTGACTGTCATATGGAGCCTTATAATAGATATGTTGTAGCAGAAGCCTCCCTGTGGCAATGTATACCCTTCTTTTATAGGTGCTGAGAAGCTACAAGGATATCACACTGCAAAGATATGCAATTATTCTATGTGTTGCTTTGTCCTCCTGCCAGGAACTTGCAGCATCTGGCCTTGTCAGCACTTCTGTGTTCTCTTAGACATAAAATGGCCTGAACTTTATGCCTTGAACTGGAAGCTGTTTTGGTAGGTTACACGGTTTTCTTTTTAAGTTTGGTTCTGTTCTTTTTAGAGCTGATTCAAAGTAGTATTTTCATTTTTTCAGTTTATTCAGAACTTTCTTTGAAGCTTATCGCTAGAGAAGTGTCTCTGTTAAACTGGGTTAACTGTACAGACACCCTTTTGCTAAAGTTAACATTTACTACAGTGAACATTGATTTCTTGAGCTGATAAATGTGGCTGCTTTATCAGTTCAAGCATATTTAACTGATAAATCTGAAAGAGCGTCGCATGGGGCTCTGCCCCATTCTGGCAGACGGAAAATAATAGATCCGCATAATGTTGGATCAGGTGCAAAATTCAAGTCCAGAATGAGCTTCCAGGGCAATAAATAATTTATTTTCATGATCTTTAAATTGCGATTCTTGAAATGTGAGTCAACTCAACTCTCTGAAGTCTATTGAAGAGCTGTTTTATTAAGACAAACAGCAAATCAAAGTACTTTATTAACACTATATTGATTAAAGGCTTCATGTAGCAAGAGAAATTCAATATTTAATGAAATTTAAAGGAACAGTTCATCCCAAAATGTAAAATTCTTTCATTTACACACCCTCATGTTGTTGTGGATTTTTAAAATACAATTCGTTATTTATTTAAATCTTTAATACATACATACCGTGGAAAAGCTTTGAGTCGGTAAGACGTTTTTACGTCTCTTATGCTGAAGGCTGTAAAAGTACACTGAAAACAGTAATAATGTGAATTTAAAATGCTTGTTTTCTAATATATTTTAAAAAGAAATGTGTTCCTGTGATGTCAAAGCTGCATTTTCAGCATCATTACTCCAGTCTTCAGTGTTACATGATCCTTCAGAAATCATTTTAATATGCTGATTTGGTGCTCAAGAAACATTATTTTATTTTATGAAGTAACCTAAAGCAAAAGCTTCAGTGTATGATGTCTTAAATTTCACGCTTTTTCCATCACATAACATTGTTTGTAGAGATGCACCGATGTATCGGCTGGTAATCAGTATCAGCAGATAAAGGTAATTTTTCATCTTATCGGCCAATTTAAAAAAAAAAAAAAACATCTGATGCTGATATATCCTGTCAATCAAAAGAGGGCGGAAACACGCATGGACTACATGCTATGTGAAAAGATGTCTCTTGTGTGGCATTACTTTGAAGTGGGTAATGACAACAAAAAATGCAGTTTGTAAGCTCTGTATTGCTAAAATTTTTTGAGGTGGAATTTTTTTTTTTTAACACTAATTTGATTACACACCTTAGATGTTGACATGCCAAGGAATATGAAGAGTTCGTCAAAGCTAAAGTGGAGGCCACTTCAGCTATAAAAGCTAAATGCCAAACAAAGGCTAGCGTAACTCCCTCAATCATGCATCAAGTATTTGACAGCACCAGAAAATTAAATTCTGAAAGCACGAAATCTCAACAAATTTAGAAAATAATAGAGTTCATGGCACTTGATGATCAACCATTCTTCGTAGAGGTAGACACCAGATTTCAGTGACTGGTAAGACACCTTGAGCCTCACTACACTTTACCGGTTATTTTGCAGACGTCCGCTTACCGGAGATATACAACCGGGCCGATCAAGTTCACAAGCTACTCCACGATAAGCTTCACCACAGAAATATTTGGTCTTCAGGTGTAAGCCCAATGAGTATGCTTCGTCTCACTGCTCAGTGGATCGATTGTGATTTTAAACTTAACAAAGTCTTGCTTCAAGCAAAATAATTTACCGGTTCTCACACTAAGTTGGCAATCTCACAAGCATTCACTGACATGTTAGATGGAAAACTGACAGATAAAGAGTGCACGCTGTTGTCCGTGACAACACGATGAATATGGCTAAAGCCATGAGGGACAGTGATATTATTAGTTTGCCCTGCAGTGCTCATTCCCTCCAGCTGGTGGTCAATGAAGGTATATTAAGCCAGCAAAGTGTGACAGAACTGGTCAGTATGTGCCGAAAGATTGTAGGCCACTTTAAGCCCTCGCAACTTGCTTATTTAAATCTACAGTCCATTCAGACACAGATGGATCTTCCACTAAAGAGACTTAAGCAGGATGTAAATATGAGGTGGAATAGCACCTTCTATATGATGGAAAGTCTTTTGGAACAGAAATGAGTGCTTGCTGCATACGCTGCAGATTATGAGCCACCTGTCACACTTATTACGCAGCAGTGGTCACTGATGGAAGGCATATCCACCCTTCTCTCCGAACAAATAACCAGAGAGTACGGAGCCCCGCACATGACATGCAAGAAAAAATAAATAAATTGTGTGCACGATTTACTAATTCGTTTTTTTTCCTGCATGCCATGTGCGGGGCTCCGTAAGAGAGATCAGCAAAGAATATGCTGCTGACATTTTCCCCGGTTTGAGGCTCTAAAAAGGTTACTCACCCAAGAAGCTGACAGTGATCACGGAGTAAAAGAAAAGAAAAAAAAACATTACTGGAGTACAAATTTTGCAGTACAAATACATTTCAAGAACACCACTTCCAAACTTATTATCTGCATTACAACAATCCTCCATCATCTTCTTTTTATTATGCATGAATGCATGAAATGCTAGTTGCGGATATTAAAAATTTGGATACCGTGGAGACAGAGAAGATGTGCAGAATCTAGAAGGAAAGTTTCTATATGAAGAAATATAATATTCAATATAATAGGCTATTCAATAATTCATAAGTCTGCTTTTAGTCGTTATAAAAACACATAGGCCTAATAGTTTTTTTTCCCCCTTTATTTTTATATATTGTACAACAAAAGAAGGCTCGCATAGACAAAAGAGACGATGTCTTTCTCTGCTATGTTCTGCGAAATTGTTCAAGAAAACGGGATTGTGACAGAAAGTGCGAGTGTGTCAAAGCAAGTTGCTAGTTATCTAGCAAAGCCTGTGATTCCCAGGCACGAGAGCGCACTTATGCACTGCACTGGGCCGCCAATCAATGCCGTCTGCCTGTGCTTGCGCAAGTGGCAAGAAAATACCTGTCTGTGCCTTCTACGAGCGTAGATAGCGAAAGGACCTTCAGCTCTGCATCTAATGTCATAAACGAGAAAAGAAGGTATAAAATGCAGAACCACCACACTATCGTTATTGGCCGATATCACTCTGAATAATCGGCTATCGGTATCGGTGGAGAAATTTAGTTTTGGTGCATCTCTAATTGTTTGCCTTCAGAAGACTTTGAATGTGGTGCATGAGTCATATGTAGCACTTTTTTAGTCTTTTTTTAATCCTTTTTCGGTTGTTCAAAGAGCTGCTTCAAAAACCTCCTTTTGTGTTCCACAGAAAAACAGCATATGGGTTTTGAGCAACATGAGGCTGACTAAATAATGACAGAATGTTCATGTCTGTGTGAATTATTCCTTAACATACTTTTTCTTTCATGTCATACAGGTGTCTTGTCTCTCCAACAAGGCTGTGCTGAGTCCAGTTTGCTCCTTAAGTCATTAAAAAGATGTGAGATGCATCTGAAAAGCTCAAAAATTAATTAGGTCTCAGCAGTGATTTGATCATTTAACCCCATAATTCATGATTCAACTGCACATTTAATCTCAAGCATCCTATGGTAAAAATGTCTATGGTAAAAATAGAAAAGGAAATAGAAAAGGGAAGTGTTGGGTTGTATTTTGTTTTCACAAGCCTGTTATTCTTTTAAACACGTCTTTTTCGTGTTGCAGTCCACAATGCAGTTTTGACTCTTTCAAAGTGTTTCTAACCATGTGATGTGTATTTTTAATCCGTAAAATATATGAATATGGCCAAACAAATTGTTTACATGCAAAAAAAAGATTTGCACAAGCACTCCCACATAATGTGTAAGCTCACGTATTTGAAGTCGGACTTCAAATAGATGCCCTGCACCGCTTGCAACATGGTTTCCCACACAAACTGTTTGGCTTCTCTTCGGATCAGAATATAGTTGCATTCCCAGGTGGGGTGGCTGCAAAAGAACGAAAGGAAGGGAAAATGCAAATGCCTGGAGAACAGTGCAAGGGGGCAAGGCTACTGTTTGCTGCAGTGCTCTTCTCTGCATTTTTTTGGAATATTGGCGGCATTTGTGAGTGAACTGAGGTGAAGATGTTTACATAATCAACCGGTTTACCCTTCAGCACTGAAAATAAATCAGCTGCTGCAATCCCCATTACTTTTTCATTGCAAACTAAGTGGGATCATGAATCTTCTGTGAGTAGGTGAAGCACCAGTTCATTTGAGTCTGTTTCTGAGCTTATTGAACGGATGAGGGTTTTAATTAAGCACTAGTGATGCTTTTGTTGAAGTCTATCTGTGGAATGGTTTTGTTGGGTGGTTTTTGTGTGAGGTTCTGATAAGAGGCAAATTATTTTATTTAGCTCAGACGTCTTTAAGATTCTGCTTTCTTCTTTCTCAAAAGACTTTGGTCATGCGCACACTAAGCTTTTGAATGAATTCATTTCCATCTAAAATATTTCTTACACTGAAATGCATACCAGTACATGACATAGATTTACACCTACAGCACTGTTTGCATTTCTTAACAGTTTATTGAAATATACATGAAATAAGCATTTACGGACTTGACTTTTATGTGCATTGGCCTATAAAGTGCCTGAGCAGATGAAAATGTTGATATCTTTTGGAATGGATATCACAATGCATTTAAAAATAATGGGATATAAATAAATAAATAAATATATATATATATATATATATATAGTATTATATATATAAATATATATATATATATATATATATATATATATATATATATATATATATATATATATATATATAGAAAAATATATATATATATATATATATAGAAATGCTCTGCTGAAAAATAACACTGACAGTTGACACTAAATTCACCTCTTCAGTTGTTGCATAATTCATTGTTTTATCAGCAGTGATTAGTAAATTGTTTTGTCAGTATTATTAGTCCATGACTCATGTCCTGTCAGCTGTATTTAAATGGTAATGACACAGAATTCTGCATTATAGATGCAACAGAAATATTATAAACTGTAGTATGTTCAGCAGAAAAAGCCGTGCACCAGGCATTTTATGAATCATATTGACCTGCTGTATGTCAAGCAGATTCTAATGTGATCAGCACATTGTTATATCAGACACGACTGCAGGTTTCTATGCTGAAAATAGCATTCTTGTTGACATTCACAACATCAAAGATCAGGAATAAATTAAGTTGTTACATCTTAATATAAATATTTCAGGATAGATTATGTTACAGCATCATAATTTGAATGTTTTTGAAAAGATTATATCTGTGCATCTTAATTTAAATGTTTTAATGTATAGGAAGTGCTGCCCTTTTAATGTTAAAGTTTCATCCCGAATATAATTGCATTGTCAAGTCGATTTCCTTTTTATTTATTTTTTTGCGGTTTTCACAATGCATATTTTATCTTTTGATAACTGGTTTGTTCACAGCAGATCATAAACCATAACATGTGCAACAATATTTCAGCCTCTGAATTTTCTGGCATTCTGTAGGCGATTACACGCTTTTTAGGGAGCTCTGCAATCAGCCCTTACATCAGCTGCTGGAGCGTGATTGAGCTGATGAAATTGGTTTACATGAGCATAGCTCTAAGTAGTAAGCTGTAATCTATGTAATATATCTGTTAGCATATGATCAGTGGTGCCATTGCACACAACATGGTTGAAGCAGTGCAAGTGAATCACCCCACAAATGAAATGAAAGTGCCAAAACAAAACAATGCTATTACTGGAATTAAAGGGATTGTTCATCCAAAAATGAAAATTGTCACCATTTGCTCACTCTCATGTTGTTCCAAAATGACTTTTTTTTTTTTTTTTTTTTTTTTTTTTTAGAGGAACACGCAAGGAGATATTTTATCTTCTTCAGAATATTTTCTTTCATGTTCTACAAAAGAAAGGCATACGGGTTTGATTAACATGAGGGAGTGTAAATGATAACAGAATTTTCATTTTTGGGCGAACTGTCCCTTAAGCAGTTTTTGGGGAGTAGAAAGGGTCACCCCTGTGTGTTTATGTCAGTTACCATTGTCAACAACATTATTATTGTCAACTAAAACTATTAGAAATTGTTTTTGTTAAATGAACAAAGCTGAAATTAAAGATTTAAATAATAAAGATTCAAAATAAAATGTATTTTATGAAAAACTAGATGAAAAAAGGTGATAAAACTAACTGAAATAAAATAAGTACAAGTGATAAAATTACTAAAACTGAAATAAATGTAAATATAAAAAATAAATAAGTACTTAAATATGTACATACTAAAAATGTAAATAAAATAAAAAATGTAATGCAAATTAATAATAGTTAATAAATATGTATAAATATTGTAATAGTATATAAAAATACAATATAACGCTGCAAGCACCTCTTTCTAGCAATGAGTGTGATTCCCTCTGTTGGATTGATTCCATCTCTACCTCGGCAGTCACAGTTCTTCTCATACAGGTTTATACACACCACAATGAGCTGCCAAATGTGGATTACATTTTGTATACTAATAAATTACTCTCTAATAAGTTACTCTCAACCAAAATAGATCATTCCAAATAATGGTGATATGCTGTAGTGTAAAAACAACTTATTTAAGTATTTGACGAAAACTTTTTGTGGTACTATTTTTTCGGTATTTGAAATTATAGAATAGTTTAAACAAAAATGTATATTTTGTCAATATTTACTTACCCTCATGTTGACTTTCTTTGTTCTGTGGAACACAAAATGACAAGTTCAGCAGAATGTTCTTCCTGCTCTTTTTCATACTATGAATTGAGAAACGAACTAAAAAAGTTATTTAAAAAGTCAAATTTAAAGTAGTTCACATGAGGCAGTCTATATATTCCATTAATATATCCAATGTAAATATTACAATAATGATGGTTTTTTTTCCTACAGTTTTTTTTAGTTTGTTTTTTATTTCTAGGCTGGTTCATTCCTTTAAGGCAATCTTCAGGGGATTCTCTGAGTTCTAAAAAAGGCACTACACACTAAAGTTGAAAAATATACAATAAACCATAATTTACATTTCTGAGAGTTATGTCCGAATGTGCGTTGCCTGCTAGTTTAGTCATTCAGATTGTCTTTGATTCTGATCAAAAGCCTCAAGTCAGAAAGCTGGCTGGGGAAAGTCTGGAACGTGTGCAATTATAAATGCGTCTCGATGGGTGTTGACTTTTTGAACTGAAGCAGACCTAAAGCATTAAAATATGGCAGACTCAAATTATGCACCATGAATTACTCACAGGCTCTGAAACTGTCAGTTTGACTGTGAAACTTTTGCTTGATTACATCATATCGTTCAAAGAACCCAAAAGAGTTCATTGCTTACTATCTAATTGGTCTCTTCTGACCACAGCTGTGTGATCACACTGGCCTGGTGTCCTTGTCATAGCACAGGCTTCAGATCCTGTAGACAAACCGTATGCTTTTCAGAAGCATAAAAAAAGAATGGAAAGTTCCAGTTTTTCAAAGCACGTTTCACCAGATAAAAAGGCTCAACATCAAGAAAAAGAGAAAACTGAGCGTCATTACTACTAATCCAGTATTATAACTTGATGACTCAGATATTTTGCCACTTTTAAAGAGAGAAAGAGGGGAAAAGGAGGTATTAGTGATCTTTATCAGGCTTTCATTAACGTTTGTAATCCCACTAGAGGAAGACAGGGCATGGAAGGAGCCAAACACACCATGTTGCCAGAGGGATTTATCCACTGACTTCATTTTCCCCATTAAAAGGCATTTAACCAGGCTCTGATTGCTGGTCAATTAATCACAATCTCTTAATTCCTCAAAAGAGTCACAGTATGTTTGAGATTCACATTGTCTGACAACTTCTAGTGTTGCGATGCCAAACTTTTCGATATCTTTGTGCGGGTCCGATGATGCTGATAAGACAAGCTAATTTTACCCTTCACATCTGCTTCACCGCGTTCAGTTGAGATTAGTCTCTTTATAGAAACATCTATGAATATGCATTTGTGTGGTGCTTTTAATTTTAAACCCTTTCGTTGTTTGTGAAATTCTGAATTATATGGAACTCAATTATCAGAGCAAGTGCAAATGTGCTTGTATGCTAGTATTACGATGTGAAATCTGACAGCTCATTAAGACAGTCTAATCTGTCATCTCACTACTGTTAAATATTTGTTTCTAAAAATATGAACGGTGATTTTTGCTGTGACTGTGCATTGTGTTTACTTAAAGAGTTAATGCCAATGCTGTGTTTGAATTTGACACCCATTAATTATTTCGGTTTATGTGTAATATTATCTGTGAATTGTATAAAAACCAACATAGGAGAGCAGAACATTTTGAAGCTTCTTTTGAATGTGCTGATATGAGAAAAGGCTGGTATGAGGAGAAATGCTACTGCTGCAATTTTTGATTTGGACCGAATGTGTGTGTATGAAAGAGAGACGTATTCAGAGGCCAGCCGCGCTCAAACACTTCTCTGATTTTCATATTGACTCAATTTTATTTTGTGAGTATTTTCTCACTGCTTTCCCTCAGACCCTAATAGCAAATCCTGAAAAGATCATTCCGAATAGAGGAGGCTGCTGGCAGCCGCCTACGGCGCGACCCGAAATGACCCTGAATATTGAACGGTCTGCATATCAGCGCCGCAATCGGTGCTGCCCATGTGACTCGAGAACTTAACTCTTGATAGGTTGATATTTTAAAATCCTCCAGTGGGAAAACACTCAGAGGAGGAGTTAATCATGTTGCAGGTTCTCAGTCAGAGGAAAATGATGCCAAATCTTCTTCCCCAGTCCTCAGAGCGGAGGATTGAATCCGTGCCCTCTGTTAGCGCGGTGCGCCAGCCAATCCCCTCACCGGCGGTGGAGTCGGGACTTTCATGTGACCCTGCTTTACAGACTGCTGCATTCCTATCAAAGCTGTTCTGCTTATCTTCTCGCCGGATCTTCATGATGATGGAGATCTTGGCAGTGGATGTTTATTTCAGTTGCAAATGAAGCTGACCTCCTTATGAAGCGTTCTGGTGTGTGGACATCCTGTGGAGGCAGTGTGGGAATATAAATCTAGCTATCTAATCTCCTAAACAGCAGTTAGCAACAAGAGATCATGTTTTCACCCCTGCTACACATCTAAATACACACTTTTCATGACTATATACTGTCAACAATGAGATGAAATACATAAAAGCCTTAACTTCTGGTTCCTTGGATTTGTAAAAAATTACACTTACAGCATTGTGTAAAACAAAACCGATCCGGGATCTTGAGAAGAAAAATTCAGCACGGGCAGTTTGCTTGTATGTGGAAAATGTCAGATGCAAAATCGCCATGCTGAAAGATTTTAAACTGATGTAACATTACTGAGACAGTTTGTGTACATAAAACAACAAAATTATTCATCTAACTTAAAAAGTGTAATTTTAACAACCTCATAAAAACCATAAAGTTCTAAATACTTAACAAGGTCTATTGATTTGAACTAACTGAACTAACTAAATTTAAGTTAACAGAACTCAGTACAATTAATTACTCTGAGCATTAGGGTTTACAGTGTTGAAGTACAAATAAAACTGAATCAAAATATTATATGTTTTTAATAATAAAAACATAAAAGAATAATTGTAATAAAAAAAGACAAAAAATTGAAAATTTATGTGAAAATCCAGATTATGTTAATTCATGTTGAAATGACTAATTTGTCCGCAATAATTCGCAGAACAATGGTAAATGTGACAACACCTCTATTGCTTTTTGAGTTAATATGTAAAAGCCTTTCATTACCAGAGAATCTGTTTTTCTGTTGTCATCTTAGATCTTTTTCAAATGCGAGCTGTTGAAATTTTGCCTGTTTGTTACTTATTGGTCTTGATAAGCAGCCCATTGTAATTCATCCCATCATCCTTTGCAGGCGGTTTTCTGCAGGATGCACATCCCTCACTGATTCTGAGTATTTAGATTCATCACCATGCTCACTGACATGTACACCAAGGTGCCCCGCAGCAGCTGCTTAAATCTGCTGCAATCAAATTGTATTAAACTTTAAATATTCTCGGATTCCAGTCTAATTAATCACTTGTTTCAGGGTCCTAAGATTGGGACTCTAATGAGGGGTGTTATGAATGACTGCGAGCAGTGGGAGAGCCCCAGCAAAACAGCTCTTCACTTTAATCACATGCACCAACATAAATGCCTTGACTAGATTAGATTCATGTGAAATTGTTCATTTGTGCTGCGCATTTCCAGTCGAGTTCTCTCAAAGTTCACATCCAATAAACTACTGTATATTGATCTAAAGAAAAAAAAAAGGATGTACACAAATAATGATCTTTGTAAATAATGCTGGGCTGAGGTCCAAACTGTTTTTAAGAAATTAGGTGAATTATGTTTTCCTGTAACCAGAGAACAAGGGCTGCAGGACTCTGGCTGAGTGAATTTAAAATGTGAGGGTGTGCAGTGGCCTTAATGATGTCTTGTATAATGAAGTGTGACGATCACTACTATAGTCTATTTGTGCACTGTACAGCCATAGAGAGGATAAACCTGGCAGTGCCAGACGAGCTTTGGTGTGCATGTGTGTGTGTGTGTTCAGCCATATTCTTCTGTTCTCTGTGGATGGAGGATATCAAAGGCTGGGCTGTATGTGTTAGCTCCCGTTTCTCTGGCTATGTCTCATCTTCTCTTATTCTGCACAAATTGTCTTCTTTAATGTATTAATTGATGATCTTAGTCTTAGCAGCTACAGTATATTAAAGTATATCTCATAATGCATTTATGGAAAATGTTCGCATCATATCTAGTAATATGTTCACCAGGGCTCTGAAATCTCACCGTGAGACACACGCATTTCAACCAGTTCACATGCTCACACGCCACACCTTGTATTTCTCACGCTGAGAAGTAAGCTATAACTTGTCCCACTTTATACAATTAATGGATGAGGCGCAGGCATACAGAGGGAAGTTCTCTGCCGAGTACATAGTTGTCCCATTTATACAGAGTTAAATGCCACCTACCAGCCAATCAGAAATTAGAATATGGTTGTTTCCACGTAAATGATGTGATCCCGCGGCAGGCACGTTCATTACGAGGCAGCATGGATGCGCACACGCACGAAGTGTAAGTTAGAAGAGCAAGATCCGATGGATGCTGTAACCCCTTCTTTATTTCTTTATTTTATTAGCCTTTCGATTTTTCAATTCCTGGATGAAATCACTTTCCTGTGATCAAAGATATTATAGTGCTAATGTTGGGGAATATAGCCAAATTCGTTCTAAATTATTATTGATACAGTCAAAAACTATCCAGCTGCTTTGCAACCAGAAGCTTTAACTTAGCTTTGGGGACCAGAAACTAAGGAAAGTAGTAGAGATTTAGATTTTAGAGTTTTAACAATTGGTAAATCTGATAAAAGACAGACAAATTAATCCAAATAAAATAAATTGTTTTAAATATTTCCAAAATACAAATGCATCAAAAATAAAAAGAAACTTGGCCCCAAACAATCCACCTGAACCGCAGTGATCAATGTACATACTATACACAGGAAGACCTTCCCCTAAGCATTTATGTCAAACTGTGTGTGTGTGTGTGTGTGTGTGTGTGTGTGTGTGTGTGTGTGTGTGTGTGTGAGAGAGAGAGAGAGAGAGAGAGTACACATTTCAGCTTATAATCTGTTGTTTGTTTCACATTTTGATGCCTTGATGACAGAGGTAGGGGGCTCCCACTTAAAGCACTGTGGTTTCCCCACTTGAATGCAGATGCTTAGAGAGAGTGTTCACCATGATGGGTTTGAACAAACCAAAACTAGGAACAATTTGGCTCTGGGGAGAATGCTATCATCAATCATTGCGGTGAAAAGCTGAAATGTGTACTCTCTGTCTCTCTTACACACACACACACACACACACACACACACACACACACACACACACACACACACACACACACACACACACACATACAAAGCTTGACATACATGCTCAGGACATGTTCTGTAATCCTACTGTATGTGTACAATATGCACGTTGAGCACTGCTGTTCATTTGGCTCATTTAGGGCCAAAGTTCTTTATATTTTTACTTTATTTGGATGAATTTTTCTGTCTTTTGGTATAACCTGAGTGCCCTGGTAACATATGTTTTGCCAGGTGATAAAGATGTATGACAAATTCATGATGTCAAAACAAATTAATCTGCAGTTCATGGCTTTAAAGCGCTAATTGGTCGTGTGAGATGTCTAGTGCTTTAAAGCCGTCTTTACATCAGCTTGACTTTGAACAAGAGCATTGAATTAATAAATGTTACATTATAGCTATGAAGAGATGTTGTTAGATATTCTGAAAAAAAGTTTTTTATTAGTGTACAGTATGTTTGGTTTTCCTGAGGGAACTACTGTATGGAGGCATTGCTGTATTTGACATGCACTGACGTGCGTTTAATATGCGCCTCCTATGATTTACACAGCACTTTAGTGAGACAGATGGTGACAAATTTGTAATATGAAAGTGATAGATTCTCTCTCTTTTTATCTCTGCATGTCCATCCATCTGATCGGTTTCCCAGCATCAGAGCCAGACAGAAAGGTTGTAGAACATTATTTGTAGAAAATTATTTTTACTTTTATGCAGGAAAAAAGGAAAAATACTTTTTACAGTAAAGCGAACCATTATTCAAAATAATGAGCTATTATGAGACATATTATAATATGAGAATTTAAAGGAAAATTAATGTCACAATGCATAAAATATGTAAATAAAAAAATGTAAATGTCTTTAATGTCATTTGAAATGCCCTAATAGTAGATGACATTTTCTTTATGAATTTTTTTCTTTCATTGTTTTCCCCCTTTTGGTTTTGAAGTGATTTGATCCGGAAATTTCATCAGAATCACCCTGTTAATGCTTGTAAGTGTCATTTCAGCATCCATCTATTTTAATAACGATTTTATTTTCCCACAACGTTATTTAGGTCACACAAATCTACAACTAATGGCACACAGTAATTGCTCCTTCAGTGAAAGCCCCTTCAGAACACTGATTGGCTCAGTCTCTTACACAGCAGCCTCCTTACGTCAGAGCGCCTTATCTTGCACATGCTTTGAACTTCACCACCAAATTTCCAGAACTGATTAGAGAGCTAAATAATAACACTTAACCATACTGATCACAAGCCACTTTAAAGAGCTAAAGATTCCCTTCCACATGTGACATTTGGAGGAGTTTCTTTCAAATCTCACCACAGCATTTAGTTTGGATTGAGATCTGAACTTTGACTTAGGCTGTCCCTAAATCCTCCATTTCTTCCAGCCATTCTTTTGTGTATTTTCTTTATATTTTGGGTGATCATCATGTTAAAAGCTCCACTCCACATGTTTTGGCTTCAACCTTTTTCTAGTTGGCCTTGAGTTCTCCTCAAGCACTCTTTGTGAAATTCATACAGTAGATGTTACGATGGCATGTTTGCACGGCCTTGAAGCAGCAAAACACCCCTAAACCACAACACTCCCACCACCATGCTTCTTTAGTGTTTTAGTTTTCATCAAGCATCTCCACCTTTGACTCATCTGTCCAGAGCACACTGTTCCAGAGGTCTGGCTCCTCATGTAGGTGTTGGATAGTGTTTCCTTTTTCAGAACTGAGGCTTCTTCTTTGCTGACCTCCTAGATTTCTGCACATTTTTTTTAATGTTTGATTGGTGCACATTCATATTGACTGTTTCCAGACCTGCCCGAAGATCCCTTGATGGGGTCCTTCGAGAGTTCCTGAAGTATCTTGCGTTGTACTGTTGGGGTGAATTTGGTGAATTCAGTTGTATCGTGTATGCGTTCATAACATGAAACACCCACACACTGAACAGATGGGCAAAAACGTATAACAAAGGGAAATTTCAGTTTGAGGTTTTAACTGATATTGTGAAGCACAACTGAAATCCACTTTGTTCCATCGTTCATTACATTTGCAGCAAATGACACTTTTTCATATAGTAGACAATGTGAAAGTTAGCTTTAAGTGTTGCCAAGCAACAGCTGTTACATTTAGCTGTTTATTCTCTGTCATATAACATCTACCCTCCAATTACTGTAATGACCAGACTTTTCCCAGTATCCTGCTTTCGCTGATGCCTTACAAATTCATCTCCAGCTGGGAAAATGTAAATTGTGCTTTTGAAAATGCTCAAGGAAGAGCGAGACATAGTCCATTAGCTGAAGCACACCTGTGTGACAGCACAGAGCCCGAGAACATGAGTAAACGCCTTTGAGAACTCATTCACCCATGAAACACTGAGAGATTTCATCATGTTTAGATACTTTCCAATGGAAACTATCATTAACAGAATTGGAAAAAGCTCACATAATAAATGTGATGAGTGGAGATCAGGTGACAGTCAGTGTGTAAATGTCATCACTCATTCCCACCAGTGTTTCATTCTCTCGCTCCCTCTTGCTGTCTTTTATTCTCTTTACCTCTCTTTCCTTGTTCGCTCTGATGATTTCTGGTAATGGAGACATTCGTCTTGGAGGGGCAATAATGTTCATTACTGGGCTATTATTGTGCTGTGCTACAATCGCAGAGATACAGTGAGGTCTAAAAGTCTGAGACCACATAGAAAATCAGGACTTTTAAGTCTGTTTTCTTTGTAGAAGTAAATCTGAAATGGATGGGTGTAGAAAGCAATTAAATAATCACAATATTTTAAAACATTTTAGTTAGTTTTAATAATAATTTTAGTATGTTCAAAGGAATATGCTGAGATCAGATTTAGCTAAGCTCAATCGATAGCATTTATGGCATAATATTGATTAATACAATTTTATGTTGTATAAAAGTGCTTACATTAGAATTTGTGTATTATCTGACATGTAAAGCTTTTTTTTAATTAAAGTTGTTTATGGATTTGAGGGTTTATGTGTAAAATGTTATATAAGGTTACACAGAAAAGTTTGAGTTTTTTTTTTCCCCACTCATGCATATTGTTTAAATCTTGATGCAGTGATTTTGAAACAATGAATCTATTATGCTATTACAGTTTCCACTATTATTTTGGTTTATTTTTATTTTTTATTTCCAGTTTTTATTTTTTATTTTAATTAAAGTTTTTAAAAAATATCTATTTTAAATAAGTTTTTATAAATATTTATTTTATTAAATAAAAAATAGAAGTTAGAAGGGTTTTTTATATTTGATTTAATTTCAATTATCATTTATTGTATTTCAAGTATGAAAATGCTTATTTATTTATTTTGTTTTCAAAGAAATGGAGGGACAAGACAAACTTAACTGGTAAATCAACATTACAGTCTTTGTTTTTTATTATTTTTATTATTTTTAATATTTTTTTGTATTGCTATTAAACAACTTTAAATCTATTAGCAGCATATTGTTCTACTTTTTAATTCAGCATTGTCAAATTGTTTTTGTTAGTAGTTTGTATTGAAAAAACTATATTAAATAGAGTTTTAATAAAGTTTTAAATTAGAAAAATTCAAAATAGAAGCATTTTCACTAGTGGTCTCAAACTGTTGGATCACATTGTATATCACAGAATGATGTTTTGTGCCCTACAGCACTGTTGAAATGGGAGTGATCAGTGGTGTGACATTTTAATATGAATCTGTGATAAGACATGTTTGTGTGTTGGCATCTTTTGGGAGGCAATCTTACAAATCAGATTCTATCCATATAGGCTGCAGAACCCACGGCACAATGAATCAGCATGAATGGCGTTGATTTGAGCACCTAAAGGTGAAGCATAACAAAAGGTGAAGTAGAAAGCAGAATGATCAGAGTGATGTCTGTAATGCTCTTTTTAGAATTTATATTTACTTAATGAAATTTGAGACATTCTCGTTTCTTTCCTGATGCATTTGCTGTAATGTGACTTGTGAGTGTAACACACAATTCGTATAAATGCTTTGCCGGTTTAAAAAAAAAAAGCCGTATCTATTGATGCTAGTATTTGTATAAGTGTGAGCTATAGGCAGGTCTGCCTCTGTCTGGTGTGCTGCAGAGCTGTATTGTGGATGTTGGCACATCAGTGAGCTCGTTTAATTTTTCAGTACGTCTGGACTGACAGCAGCAGAGTGTAAGAGAGGGAACGTGGCACAGGCTTTGGCTTTCCCACACCACTCCAGCCTACCTTTGATTTATGATTTGATAAAACTCAAGTTGCAGTTAATGGAATTTAATCAGGAGAATTTACAAGCAGCTGAACTGTGAACGTTTTTATTGCATTCATTAGGGATGTTTGTGTATGCATACGCATGTGTGTTCCAGTCCTCATATTTATATGCATTTGCAGGGAGATGTGGTGCCTGGTTAAATATAGATTTATGGAAGTACTTAAAAATAATTTAATGAACGTGTAAAAAAAAAAAAAAGACAGGTTTACAACACTGCCACCATCCTCCATCCAAATGTATTAATAAGACCTGTAGCAGAATTTTCTGCTTTTTTCCTCCTAGTTATAAAGCTTTTTTCTTATTTTTGGTTGGTATAAAAATATATTGTCCTAGCTTGATATGCAGAGACAACTACAAATAAAGCATTCATAGGCTGATTTCCCCCAAAAGTAAAAACACTGTCTCTGTGGTGCTTTTTTAAAACATTGCTGTTTTTAAACAGCAACGCTGGCTCAAGCAATGGTGTGCAGCAGTTTCTACCCACTTTTTCAACAACTTTGTTTTTTCCCCCTTTTTTTCCCATATGGATTGTAAAAAAAGTCTTTATTTAAGAGTGTGACGAGTGTGGCGGGGCTGAGAGCCATGGGAACGGAGCGAGGCCGGTGGAGTAAATGATAATGAGCGACACCCTTGCCACTCACCAGACTCGAGTCCCATGGAGGAGCTCCGGAAGGATAAAGGGAGGAGTAACGACAGTGTTGGACAAGAGTGGACCAGGCCTGGACTTGTGTTGTTGTTTTATTATGTTTTATGTGGCAGTCGTTTTTGAGGGATTGGCACTTTTACTTTAATTTTGTATTTGTTTATTTGATTATTAAGTTTTATTGTTAAATGATCACCGGTTCCCACATCCATCTCCTCCATTTCTTCATGAGAGTGGGTGAGTGCTAAAGAGGTTTTCTTTTTTGTCTTTTTTTTTTGATGCAGTTGGCATGTTTTTATTTTTTGATTGAAGGAGATTTTTGGCAGAATTATGGGTAATGTAGTTTTCCCAGAATTCCACTGTTAAACATGATTTATAAAGCAAGTTTAAATAATGCAGGTTGATGGCTTCAACAAAACCATGTACCATTGATTAAAAACTTTATAGCTTACAATAGGTCTGTCTGTAAAGATTTATAAGTTACCTTTTAAAATCAATTCCACTATGGAGAAAAAGAATGGGATTTTACTTCAGAAATCCAACTTTTGCACACAGTGGCATGAGTTTGGGGCAGAGCTTGACTGTGGCAGGCAGGGGCAGTGTTTAGGAAACCTGTCTTAAAAAAAGTTTCACAGTTGACAGTCAGTTGCTGTTTCAATATGCACCACTGGAATATGACACTACAGAGTTCCTGGTGAACATACTTCACAGAGCAGCTGTTGAAGGTATCTGAATTATAGCCATCTCTTATTGCTTTTTAATAAAGCTTGTCATTGGTTATCATACATATTCTAGGCACATTGCAGTACTGCAGAGCAATTCATCTAAAGAGGGGGAGGTGGGTCAGGTGTCTTCTGCTGTCAGGTATGATTTATGTAAAATCCTGTTTAATATAAAGGCAGTGCTCTGGAGGAGTCGGTCACATGCTGTCCTTAGACCCTCACTGTGGAGAGACGTCCGCTGAGTGGGCCCTGATATGTGAAGTCTGCCATTATGACAATGTGTTTTGTTACCAAGGGCTCGCAGCTCACCAGGTGGTTTTAAAAAAAGCAACAGCCACTTTACCTGAATGATGCAAAATGATGGAGTGGCTTTGACTTGTGTAACCATAATGTGATGTGATAATGAAAGACAAGAGGAATGCAAAACACATAATAACCATGTGCTTTTGGATGTTAATGTGACATGTCCAACATGTTTTGCAGACTGGAGACCAGCATGAACTGTCAGAAAACCACACTGGGTTAAAAAAATAAATAAATAAAAATTGGTCTGCGCTAGTTTTCTGCTCTCAGTTGGGCTTGTCTGGTTTGTTGATTTGAGGGGAGCTTTGGAACAGAGGCCAGCTGGGAGACCAGCTAACTACTTTAGACTGATTCAACATTTTTTTCCCCGCCAAGATTTTCATACTTAACAGCTGAAACCATCTTCAATTGGCCTATGCTAGTCATCTTGTCTAAAACTACCTTAGACTGATTATTTGTATTTATTTATTTATTTTTCATACTAACCAGCTGAAAAAAAAACAAAAAAAAAACATCATAATTCAGTGTACACTAGTCTTCTAGTCTCGTAGCCTGGTCTAGTTTGTTGATTAGAGAGGAGCTTTGGAACAAGTCAGACTGGAAGACCAGCTGACTAATTAGCTAAGCACCGGCTTAGCTCGGCTAGGAGACCATCATAAATAAGCTAAGGCCATAATACGACCTTAGGCTGGTTTAAGATGGCTTTTTCTTTCATATGTGGATCTTAAGTGTTAATATAGTGAGACAGATGTTCTCCTGTGGCTCTCTGGTGAGTTAACAATTACCAAGAAAATGATGGATTGATTTACATGGCAAGTGAAACATAATGAGCTGTGATTATTGAAGACAAGAGGTCAATTCATTCACACTCTCACCAGTCTATAACACATCGGCTCAGTCGAATTAGACTTATTGTGTTTTAGGATCATTTGCATGCTGGAGGAAGAGTATGAGATGTAATTTACAGTGAGGAATGAGTGCACAATCATCACTTTCTCACTTGCAAACGAGGTTGTTCCTGTATGCACCGGCAGCACTTAAACCCTGTCAGCATTTGATTTCCCTCTGGCTAGGGTGCTTATGCTTCAGCCATTGTTGTTCTTACACCCATAAACTTCCTGTTTAGGCCCTCAGCACTCATCTGTTTGTACCATAAGCCAACAATATGTCCAACAGAATGGGGAATTGTGCATCTTGAAAGCTTGGATGGAAATTTATGGGGCAATTTGCCGGTTAGGTTACTAAGGCACAAAGGAGTGGAGTTGATGGAGTTCTGTGATGGGGCCAGCTGTTCTTCCCAGTCCCTGTCTGTGCATGCTGAGGAACCAGGGTTTAAAGGGTT
This sequence comes from Cyprinus carpio, assembly GCF_018340385.1. NCBI lineage: Eukaryota > Metazoa > Chordata > Actinopteri > Cypriniformes > Cyprinidae > Cyprinus > Cyprinus carpio. The sequence continues at coordinate 14,901,327 of NC_056586.1, forward strand.
ACTCCACCCCAAAATAAAAGTTTTGTCATTAATCACTTGTAGTTCCAAACATGTAAAAGCTTCATTCGTCTTCGGAACACAATTTAAGATATTTTGGATGACAACCGGGAGGCTTGTGACTGTCCCATAGACTGCCAAGTAAATTACACTGTCAAGTTAACAGTGCCTCACACTCACAAGCCTCCCGCTTTTCATCCAAAATATCTTAAATTGTGTTCCAATGGTGAACAAAACTTTTATGGGTTTGGAGTGACATGGGGGTAAGTGATTAATGCTAAAATTTTCATTTTGGGGAGGAGTATCCCTTTAAAGTGGCAGGCCTGAAGGATGATGATGATGATGACATTTCCATTTCAACTTTAATTGTAATTAAAGTTTTAGTAATTTTGTATATTTTGTAATTTTTTGTAATTTCAGTTTTTTAAATATATTTGCATACACTTTTTATGTATTTTTATGTATGTATGTATTTTTACCATGTCTTAATTGGAGTATAGTATTTATTTATATATTGTTAAATTAAATATTTAATTGTATTTCATTGGAATCCCTTGCTATAGTTGTGTCTCTAAGCTAAGGTGTGTCCTCACATCTTACCTACACTGCTTTCAGGCAACACACCATCTAGTTTTGTGCTTCAAAAATTCAGCAACATTCAACATTAACATATCATTCTCTTAGAAGACCTAGGCGTCTCTTTTTCCATCTGATGTCCTCAAACTACACGTCTCACCTTACTTGTAAAAACTACAGTTTCAGCCTGAAGGCATCTAAACTCTAACCTTGACATCAGCCCTCTGGCATCTGTGTGTCTACACAACGCGCTGGCATCTTCAGTCTGAGCCATCTGCCGACAAGAGAAACAAACCTCTGAAGAGCGCCGAAGTTCAGCAGTTTGCAAGCCTTCATTCTTTCCTGCAGCAAGAGGAGAACTATAACCCTGCATAATCGCTATGCACTAGCCATGAACTCTCGCTGAGCTCCAAACATAAGCCGGCATTCAACAAAGCGGGGACACAACAGCACAGTTAGGCGGGATCAGTTCTGCTCTGCTTTCCGTCTCTTTTATGCATTCAGCCAGACCAGCCATGCAACCATATAAATCTCCTCAGTGTTTTCGGCCGAACGCATAAAAATAGTATCACTTGAATTTACATTTTAAGTCTTGGGGCGAATTCAGTTGCACCAATTTTGCATAAGAAAAAACGAATCAGAGATGTGTGATGTGAGGCTGGTATTTCTTAAAGGGGTGATTCACTGTTTTTTTTTTTTTTTTTCTAGGCTTGATTGTGTTTATGGTGTGCAGTCTAACATGTGTTAATGCTTCGTTTCATTTTTCCTAGAATTTACCTTTATTCCACACCGCTCTGTCCCTACTCTGAGAAACGCGCTGATCATTTCCCGGTTTTATGAAGCCCCTCCCCCAGAATAGGCGATGGGCTCTGATTGGTTAGCTAGCCCAGTGTGTTGTGATTGGCTAAATTGCCTCTAGTGTTCATCTAAACGTCCCGCCCCTCACCTCAGCGGCATGTGCTCCGGTTGTATTGTAAACAATGGCGTCGTTTATATCGCTTATCAGTTTGAAATTGAGAAGCAGAGGATATTATTGAAGAGGATAATGCAGAACCTGTGCAAGCACGGCTTTTAATGGTAGGCCTATGTTTTTTGTTTGTTTGTTTTTTCAAACTTTTAGATACACTGTTATATGTAAGTGCTACTGCTAGCTTTTAAAATATGGTTTTATCCTGATTAAAGCTTTAATACAGTATGGCAACTGCACGCGCATCCATGTTAAACACTTCTCATAGCTATGTGAAAATAAGTGTGTAATTGGAACAGTTCATTGTTGGAGCTGAGCTGAATGAGAGAGAGAGAGAGAGAGAGAGAGAGAGAGAGAGAGAGAGAGAGAGAGAGAGAGATGCAGAGTGTGTGCAGAGCAGGGGAACGTGAGGAACAGTATTGAGAACCGCTGCTTTAGAGCATTGATTTTGAAACTTGTATGTGCCTCACACTCACAACTTGTTTTGAATCCATTAGTTTTGTTAGAAGACAGAATCGTGATTCATATATGAATAGATTTTTATGTGCACCTCTAGTTTTCTCTTCCTCTTCTCTAAAGCAGCGCAGCATGACCTCGCCCCTTTGCTGCCTTTTCCAGAGAGTGGGGTTTATCTGGGTTTGTTACGTCACATACCCGGGAAGTAACTTGTTGTAGTCCCTACCAGCCATTTCTGTAGCCATTAAACTGCCAGAATTTTAAAAGACGATATCTCCATTTGCATTGAACTTTCAGCTTCTTAACTTTGCAAATATTGTCTATGCTCAAACAGCAACATTACACACTAATGTTAAAAAAGTGAAATCGCAATCAACCACCCCTTTAAGCACATTTAAATGCTTTACATTCTCAACGACAGACCTTCTTTGTTTTATTCACATTTTCTGACTGCCTAAACACCCAATTTACATTCCTCTAAAGTCCCTTTGCTCTCTTTCCTCTTGTACCAAGCAACAAAGTTCCTCCTAATCACACATTTTCACCTTTGTGCCCTCTGAATAAATTTTGTTTCTTTTATTAAATGAAGTGTTGGATCTGATGTGGAATGACTGACGTCTGCCTGGGCTGTTTCTCGTGTGCGTTCTTGCCACAGTTGGAGCTGAAAACCCTCATTTAAATTCAGTACAATCAGTTTTCATGAGCATCAGCAGTGTTAAACCCAGGGCTACGTTCTGACAACTTACCAATTTTAAAAACACACTTAGAGTAAAGGCACCTAAAACCTCTTGACATTTAAATGAGAAATGTCTAAATTATGAAGATTTAAAACAGGGTTGTGCTTTCAGTTAGCAGAAAAGTGAATGTGTTTCATTTCAACTATGCTTTCATCAAAAAAAAAAGAAAAAAAAAAAGGTAACAAATGTGATACTGGCATGTTTTAGTCATCCTTGCACAGCAAGTTTTGCTAAGTGTTGCTAGAATATTTTAGTGCTGTGGAATTTTTTTTTTTCATAACTTTGAAAACTATTTTTTCCATAACTTGGAAAATTTGTTAATTGGCATAATGTAACACAAGCATATTATTTAATAAACAAAGTGTATATGGATGCTAGGGATGCACAATATTTCAGTACTGTATTAATTATAGTTTTATTGTAATTTTTCAGATGATATTGGATATATATCATTTGGGTGGTGGTGTGGGGGGAGCCCAACACACCATTGGTCTGTTGTCAAATTAAGCATGTTCGTGCATGCAATAATTTTCTTTCAGTTTTATGTGCTAAAATTAATTAACGCAGGGGTGGAGCTAGTAATGGCCACCCCACTCACAACTGCTGCTTTTGTCTCTTTTTCTTGACAAGAATTGCATTTATTTAGATGCAGAATGTACTGTACGACCACATCAAAGGGGTTACTTTTCAGCAGGACATTCCAACTTCGCCGTAGCACCAGGCGCTAGTACAGGTGATGATAGAACTTCAGTAGAACAACAGTGAACCGCGGTCAGATGAGATTTCAGTAAAAACGAATTTTCCTGTCCTGTCAGCCGTTATACTGTGCTTGTAAAACGCATACAAATATACTGTCTTTATGTTGTCTCTACATTAACTTGAAGATTGAATGTGAAATTATTGCAGTATAAAAGTATATTTAATTAATTTGTAGTTTTGTAATGATCTCTTTCTAATTTATTTGACTAAACAGTCCAAAATGTAGTAGTTAATGGCCATACATTTTTTTTTTTTTTTTTTTTTTTTTTTTTTACTTGTTTTTGGCTTCTCGATATCAAACAGTATCCCTACTATATGCAGCCATATGCAGTCCATTGTTTTTCCTGTTGTGACGCATTGCAGATATCAAAGAGACTTGGTTTTTGATTTCTATATTAATTTCAGAAATGTTGCACTCATTAAAAGTCCAACATCACCTGCTTGAGTTTCATGTAAAATCTCCATCTGTGCTGCTAAGACGTTTGCAAAGCAGTAAAAACAACTTTAAAAAGAGAGCGCTGTGGAAAATCTCCTGAAGTTAAACAGCACTGGAGGAGTTATGGTGGAGAGGGACTGCAATCTATCACGCTTCTCTACATTCCCTGAAGTGGGTGGCAGTTCTCTGAAGTGGTGGCGGGGTCTCAGAGGAACAGGAGGTTTAGCCCTTTCCTGTTCTTCAACTACCTTTGGCTACGCTGTTATCAGGAAAGGGAGCAATGATGCAAGGGCCTGCATGTTTTGACAGCATGGTTATATAGAGTTGAGATTACATTTTCACAAGTGTAAATTGACGGTCGCAACAGACAGAGCACAAGTTTGTCTTCATTCATATCATAGCCACTGCTCATAAACTGATTTAATGGCATCATGCTTTGCTGCAGCTGTAAATAAGGCCACGTTTTTTTTTTTTTCACCACTGTGCAGTGTCGCCCCCCCCCACCCCAAAAAAAATCCATGAATAAGGTATCACAAAATGTCAAAATATATTACACTACTGTTCAAAAGTTTTTAAATTAATACTTTTATTCATGATTCAATTGATTAAAAGTGACAAAGGAAAGTATTTCAGTTTTCAAAGTATTCTTCATTGTATGTTAATAACAAACATCTCACAAGTAAAAAAAAAAAAGGATTTATGAATCTAATGCTTAAAAAACACCAGCGTGTGATGCACTGTATTCATGTAATGAGTCTTTAAACAAGTGCTGCAGTGCTGTTTTGTCATGGTCCTGCCATCATGTCCTGACTTTTCTCTAGTCTAGAGGCAGGATCATGACAGACCCGTGTTTTGTGTACAAGCACATGGCCTTGTCTTTGGGCCATGTGCTTGTGTTGTCTCGTTCCCTTGCCCCGCCCCCCTTGTTATCCTAGTCTTGTCGTGATTGTCCTATCTGTGCCACCTGTCGTGTCTTGATTAGTTCCCCTATTTAGATCTCCTAGTGTGCTCTGTCTTTTGTCGGTTCATTGTGATTGTTCAACTTATGTGTTCCTACCAGTCAGCCTCCAGAGATATCTTGTCCTTGAAACCCCTCAAAGAAGTCTTTTGTCTAGCAGTGAGTGTTTGTTAGTAGTTAGGTGTTCAGAGTCTTTGTTTTACCTTGTTTATTGTGTTTTTGTAGAATTATTTAGTGTCTACCCTAGCCCTTGTTTTCCCCCCCGTGGGTTTTTTGTTTTCCCTTTTTGTTAAATAAATCCTGTTTTTAGTTACTTCCTGTCTGCACCTGAGTTCCTCCCTTGCCAACCCATGACAGAATGAACCGACCAAAAAGGAACTCGGCAGGCAGGAGGACCCCCGAGCTCCAACACCTGTTGGAGTTCCGTCGTCAATGTTGGATGTCGTCCCCCACCGACAGGAAGGGGGTCACCCTCCCATACTCGCCTGAGGGGGAATGGATCCTCCAAAAATTATGCCCGGCTGTGGGAGAGCATCTCCCAGGAGGAGCCACAGAGGTCCCCTCCACCTACCCAGCTGCCAACGATCCCAGAGGGTCGTGTCCTGGCCGTGGCAACCCTGGGGGATCAGGCAAGTCCCTCCCAAAATCCTGAGGCACCTCCCACTACCTTCAGTCTCCCCAACAAGCGAGGGAGACGGTTGTCGTGGGAGTCAGCTTCAGAGTCTTCGGCGTCCGAGTCTGCCCTGCCCGAGACCAAACTCCCCCAACCCGCCTCTGACCCAGCTGTGGCCTCTGCACCGCGCCCAAGGAGGAAGAGGAAGAAGGGGCCTGCCGGTCCTGTGACCCTGTCTCCTCCCGTGCCAGCAGCGGAGAGCGCTGGCGTGCCCGAGCCAGCAGCGGTGAGCGTGCCGTGCCCGTGCCAGCAGCGGTGAGCGTGCCCGTGCCAGCAGCGGTGAGCGTGCCCGTGCCCGCAGCGGTGAGCGTGCCCGTGCCAGCAGCGGTGAGCGTGCCCGTGCCAGCAGCGGTGAGCGTGCCCGTGCCAGCAGCGGTGAGCGTGCCCGTGCCAGCAGCGATGAGCCGTGCCCGTGCCAGCAGCGATGAGCGTGCCCGAGCCAGCAGCGGTGAGCGTGCCCGAGCCAGCAGCGGTGAGCGCTGGCGTGCCCGAGCCGGCAAAGAAGAGAGCTGTATGCAAGTCTGCAGTCGTGAGAGCGGAGGAGAGAGCCGCGGCCGACTCTGCAGCAAAGACTCTAGTACAGTCTGTCTCATCTCGTAAGGAGATGCCAGTTATCCTAGCTGCTAAAGCCTTCTCAGATTATTTGTCTCGTCTTGTCCAGATCCTAGAAGTCCCCGTCAGTCCTGTCTTGTCCCCTGACCCAGTCCCCAGAAATCCCGAGTGTCCAGCCGTCGTCTCCCCGTGTCCCGTAGATGTCGTCTCCCCGTGTCCCGTAGATGTCGTCTCCCCGTGTCCCGTGAGTGTTGCCCCGTGTCCCGTGAGTGTTGCCCCGTGTCCTGTTGTCTCCCCGTGTCCAGCTGTCGTCTCCCCGCGTCCCGTAAGTGTTGCCCCCGCGTCCCGTGTCTGCTCCTGTCATGTCCTCTGTCAGTTGTCCCGAGACCCCTCCCCACCCCTCACCACCCAGACCTGCCCGTACCCCCCGTCGTCAGCCTTCGTCCTGTCCTCCTAAGATCCCTACCCCTCCCACCCACCCTGGTCTGTCCCCCATGAACTTTGTGCTCCCGCCTCCTCCCCTTCCCTGTTTGTTTTTCTTGATATGCCACCCTAACCCTATTGTTGTGTTTTCATGTCTGCCCTTATTACTATTTGTCATGTCGTGTTGGTTTTTGTCTCTGTCCCAGTCAGTCATGTCCCGCGTTTGATGTTCCCTTAGGGAGCGTCTGGAAGCCGCTCCTTAAGGGAGGGGTTCTGTCATGGTCCTGCCATCATGTCCTGACTTTTCTCTAGTCTAGAGGCAGGATCATGACAGACCCGTGTTTTGTGTACAAGCACATGGCCTTGTCTTTGGGCCATGTGCTTGTGTTGTCTCGTTCCCTTGCCCCGCCCCCCTTGTTATCCTAGCTTCGTCTCAATTGACATATCTTCCCCAACATTCGTGTCTTTACCACGTCTGAGATTATTCCACAGCTACTATTCTCCCTCAATAATCGTTTCATTGTGATTGTTCAACTTATGTGTTCCTACCAGTCAGCCTCCAGAGATATCTTGTCCTTGAAACCCCTCAAAGAAGTCTTTTGTCTAGCAGTGAGTGTTTGTTAGTAGTTAGTGTTCAGAGTCTTTGTTTACCTTGTTTATTGTGTTTTGTAGAATTATTTAGTGTCTACCCTAGCCCTTGTTTTCCCCCCCGTGGGTTTTTGTTTTCCCTTTTTGTTAAATAAATCCTGTGTTTAGTTACTTCCTGTCTGCACCTGAGTTCCTCCCTTGCCAACCCATGACATGTTTACCCATTCTGTTGCTGTAGAAGTTACTGTACACAGAGAGAATTGGGCAAATATCTCTCTTTCAAACTATATTTGACAAGAACAGCAAACAACAGCTGAGTTGGTAGGTAATTAAAATGGTTAATATGTGCAACAATATTAAATTGGATCACTGAAGACAGTTTAAAGTGTTTCTATGGGCTATATTTGACTTATTTTTTTACACAGTGAAAACTTGCACTTGCAAGGTCTTTAAATATCAAGTAGAGGTTGACCCTGTACACCTGACCTCATTACTGCTGATGATTTAACTGGAGTTCTTGTCTGGCTTATACTGTATATAACAACTATGTAAAACCAAGCTTTGTAATGATTTACATATAAACAAAATGAAATTTCAATGACCTAAGTTCAGTGACATTGTAATTACTGTTGCAATTAAATACTATTGAAATGTATAGCAGGGCTCCTGCAGTGACTTTGAAACCCTTGAAAGTTTCACCCCTGTTAGACCCCTGTATGTGAGGATTGGAACTAATTTTTGGATTACCAGGAAAGAAACAACCAAGAACACAAAACTCAGCATGTTTAATCTACGCACTCATTTCCTGTATAGTATTGCTGCTTAATTAGGATGCCACGTCGCCAGTTTACAGAACTCCAGCAACAATACCTGTGAAATTCAATTTCCCTGCAGCTGGGTCTCTGGCTCATTTTTGCATCCTGTCATTCTGGCTAGTGCACTCTTCACTCTCATTCCTTTGTTCAGGGAATTTATTGTAATTACCATATCATATTGAAGTTAACACAGTTTTCTCCAATGTGCATTTGTACACACACCCGTCTTCTGCAGAGTGAATGTAAGTACTTCTGAGATGGGATGCTACTCCACGGTTAGCATGACTCCGTTAGCTGCTGCTAGATAACTGGAACTACACTTTCTGCACTTTTGTAGTGAAGTATCTTTATTGAATTGACATATTCAAAAGCTGCGGTGTGTTCTTTTGCTTATTTATTGAAACCAGCACATATCTCTCCTATTTCATTATAGTGTAGGAGATGTTTTACCAGTGATATTTATTTATGTATTAGTTTGTTTCATTACAGCTACACATATCTAATTATAGTATGGTAGATGTTTTACTAGTTATTTATTTATTTATTTATATATTTATTTATTTATTTGTGTTTTGTTTGTTTGTTTACAGCTACACATATCGAATTATAGTGTAGAAGATTTTGTATTTGTTTGTTTATAATTGTATTTATTTGTTTGTTTAAAGTTACACATATCTCTACTATTTAAATATAGTGTAGTAGATGTTTTGCCAGTGACAAATTTTGTTTGTTTGTTTGTTATAAGAAAGACATATCACTAGTATTGCAGTATAATAGATGTTTACCAAGGACAGATTATTTTTAGTATTCATTTGTTTATTTGTTTGTTTAGTAACACATACAGTATCTGTTATTTTATTGCATAGATGTTTTGCCAGTGACATATTTATTTTATTTATATGTTTTATTTATTTCATTGTTGTTTTTTCAAACCAAACCAAAACTGGTCGATTTTTGATGAGAGAATTCCAATGCTGAGTCATTTCTATGGCTGGTATTTCCATAAGGTTTGATCTGAATAACCACACACTGAGTCAGTTTCATGCCACAGTGATGATGGCTACACTTGGCACAGCTCTTTGCAGAGAACACACTTTTTCCCCTTCCACCTGCCCTAATCGCTACGGCTGCAATGATTGCTTTCGAACAGGTCTCAGTGATGAATAAGTGGTTTTGTTTTGCTTGTTTGTGCAGCTTGGAGGTGGATGGCACTAGGTTTGTTTACTGCTTTTGGTAGCTAGTGCCACCTTAAATCTTAAAAATCCCACAATGCAACAGCAATGCACTACTATACATTTTTTTGCAACATTTCAAAGAAAAGCCTTTTGCCCTAAAATAGTATTGCTGTTAAGATGACCAATTTATGGCCTTTATGCAACATTTACCTTTTTATTCTCAGGGCTCTGTGATGAGCTACATATTTCTTTACAGTGCATGAAAAAACAAACAAACAAGCAAAAAAAAAAACCCTTACTCATTTTTTGTCTTGAACACCCTTAAAGCAAGATATATCTACTTGAGAAGCAAAATTGCATACAACAGTTTAATTGTTTTCATAAAATATATAATATATATAAATGTTTAAATGCAGCTTTCCCAGCAGCCCCTGAATTATCAGGATGTAATAAATAGAGGTCTGAATTATTATATATTATATATAATACAATAATCCAGACCTCCATTTATTACAGCCTGATAATTCAGGGGCTGCTGGGAAAGCTGCATTTACCCTGCTTGTGTGTGTGTGTGTGTGTGTGTGTGTGTGTATGTATATATATATATATATGTGTGTGTGTATATATGTATATGTATATATATATATATGTGTGTGTATATATATATATATATATATATATATATATATATATATATATATATATAAAACAAAGTAACAAAGTAATTATTTATTTATTTTTTGCTGACTGGGATCCAAATATAATGTCTGATATCTGTCCCTCTTTTCCATCGAGTTGCATTTGTTAAGATGTATTCCTCCCCCTGTGTTTCTTCCCCTCTCTTTTCAGACCTCCATTTATCACATCATGATAATTCAGGGGCTGCTGGGAAAGCTGCATTTACCCCGCTGATATAAATCTGCTATGAGGCATTAATTCACAATCAGCATATGTTAGTGCACTTTAAAGGAATTAAGGCAATGGATAAAACACACACATAGAGGCTCTATTATCTCCTGAAAAATTCATTCATGAATTTTGCACTAGGCCACTGTCACCAACTAGCCATTAATTCACTTAATTGACATAAACAAATACATTACAAAATGTCCTTTATTAAGTAGAAGTATGCGTGGGATATATATAGTGTATATATATGTATGTATGTGTATATATATATATATATATATATATATATATATATATATATATATATATATAAAATTAGTGTATAGCTTTATTTTTGTTGTGCAATAGACAAATAGCAATCTGTACCAGAAAACATCAAATAAATTATATTTTGTGGGAGTACCACAAGTCATTCCTTTTTTTTTTTGCACACACATCATTATCTTCCCTCCTGCAGCAATTCAAAATGCAAAAAAATATAGATGCTTTAAAAAAATGAATTGCTATCAGCTCACAGGCCTCTTGTTTACCGTAGTAACTTGTGTGTAATACTTAGCTCTGTCTCCAAAGCATTCATCCTGTATTTAGTTTATGCTTTAGTTTCTAAAACACTGTTTTATGGAGAAAAAAATCCTTGAGATATTGTTTAATTTAAATATGTGGTATAATTGCCTTAATTAGCCTACCTACCTCAATTTGAGTAATTTTTACTTTATATATATATATATATATACACTTTAAAAAAAAATTAATGAGGGAGTTCCACTAATCATTTATTTCTTCCCGTGTGTTAACATCTTCTGCCCCGCTCTCAGCAATTCAAAACTTGTCCTGGGCTGCACTTGCATCAGATCCCACAGGAATCCAGACCTCTAAAAGCTCTTTCAACCAAAACTACAAAAAAAAATGGAACACTATCAGCTCACAGGCTTTGTATTTACCATAGTAACTTGTGTGTAATACTCATGGTCTCCAACGCATTCATGAAACTGGAGAGAGAAAAAAAAATCTTGAGATATTGCTTTAATTTAAATGTGTGGTATAATTGCCTTAATTGGCATACATTTCCCATTAGCTTAGTTGTTTATTTAATTTCACTTACCATGGACTAGATTCACCCTTCCAGCACAGCACATTCACTGAGAGGGTCGAAGGGGTTGACGAGGGCGGCATCTGTCTGCTGCCAGATATTAATGTGTGCAATTTGGATGTGTGCATCACAGGAGAGCAGCAGGCAGAGAAAAGTTGCTTTTATGGCCCAGGCTTTGCTCAGCACAAGTAAACACCCCCAGGATTTCTGGGCATGGCACATAATTGCAGCATTAAGAGCCGGTCAGGCCGGTGGCTCATTAGGTCTGCTGTAGCGACAGTCGTAGGGGCCTTCGGGAGATAGTAGAGGCGTGCAGCGCAGAGCATCAGCATGGCAGCCAGGGGGTAGGGCAACAGGAACGGAGGGATGGTGAAACACGAGGAGGATGCTTTTATTCTGACGAACCCAACCAGAGGAGTGGGTAGCTCATCTCTGCAGTTTCTCATTAGTTAGCCACGAAGGCAATGCTAACTCAGCCCAGTGTCATCCGCCAACTCACTGCTGGCACAGATCCCTTGCTGAATGATCGACCACATTCATATATGCATATATGCATAGTAACGCAAGAGCTGCTGAAACATTCGCCCTGAGGATTATGGGATACTGTGCTGTGAAACAAGCCAAGTTTGTAATAAAAAAAAAAAAAAAAAAACTTTTTAAAAATATATTATGTATTTATATTATATTTGTTTAAAACTTTTTAATATTTGATTTAATAGCATTTATTTTTATATTATTTTAAACTATATAGTTTTTAAAACTATAATTTTTAAAAATTGTGTAATGAAAAATATACATTATTATTATTCAATATTTACATTATATTCATTTTAACTTTATATTAAATTAAATTGCATTTATTTTTATTTCATTTAATGTTATCTAGTTGTTAAAATCTAAAAAGTGTGTAATTCAAAAAATACTTTTTAAATGTTTATCTATTTATTTATATTTAAACTAATTAAAGTTCTAAATTTTTGCTTCATTCTTATCTATATAGTTTTTATATAAAAATGTATACAATATTATTTATTAAATATCTATATGTGTTTTAGATTTCATTTAAATTATATTTGTTTGTAAATGCATTATGTTTTTCACTTTTATATTTTAATTAATTTATTATTATTTTAATTAGTAATCTGTCTTTTCAGCTTCATATGCAAAGACCGTTTGAGTAGGTCAGTTGCATACTGATCTCTCCTCCCAAAAAAGTAAACAATATCTCTATGGTGCTCTGATTCAAAACATTACTCAGCTAATAGTCTCATCTGTTTCTGACAAATACTCAGTACTTTTCCTGGTGGTCCGCCTTTCTACCAAATTAAGTATCAGCAATTTTCCACCAAACACAAAGACCTTAATTAGCTGGTTCAGAAGTGTTTGATTAATGCTGGTGCTAAAGCTGGCAGGAGGGTGGAAGTCGAGAAACAGGATTGAGCACCCCTGCTCTAGGGTGGCCGCCCCTGTAACTGATCACGCTACTGTTTGTGAGGTTGCAGAAATCACAGAAACAAATTCCAGCAGGCCTGGTCATGTGGCAGTAAATAAAGACAGTTTTATGGTGTAGTCACCCATTTAATGAGCCTATTTGTATAGAGACAATAATACAGAGTTCTGGCATGAAACTCTAGATGGCGCAGTCCAATAGCTCTACCTCAGTCTAACCTAATGACATCATTATCACAAGGCACAGCTGATTGGTTCTATCCTGTATCAGTAGCCAATGAGCTCGCTGCTCAGCATTCAAATATGTGACTCTGGACCACAAAACCAGTCATAAGGGGTAAATTTTTCGAAATTGAGATTTATACTTCATCTAAAAGCTGAATAAATAAGCTTTCCATTGATGCGTGGTTTGTTATGATATGACGATATTTGGCCGAGATACAACTGTATCAGGAAAAATCTGAATATGAGGGTGCAAAAAAGTCTAAATATTGAGAAAATCACCTTTAAAGTTGTCCAAATTAAGTTCTTAGCAATGCATATTACTAATCAAAAATTAAGTTTTAATGTATTCACAGTAGGACATTTACAAAATATCTCCATGGAACATGATCTTTACTTAATATCCTAATGATTTTGGCATAAAAGAAAAATCAATAATTTTGACCCATACAATGAATTTTTGGCTATTGCTACAAATATACCCCAGCGACTTAAGACTGGTTCTGTGCTCCAGGGTCACATATATGACTATTCATAAGCAGCCCTTTAATGTTGATCAATTGTGTTCTGAAGACGAACAAAGCTTTTACGGGTTTGGAACGACATGGGCTAAGTGCTAAATGACAAAATTTTCATTTTGGGGTGGAGTAACCCTTTAAGCCGGTCGGCGTGGTAGCCCAGGCACACATAGATAGTAATACATGCAGTACACATGGCTCTTCGGAGCAGCAGCAGTACATATGTCTTGCCGATAGATCTGCTTGTTGGGGGCTGTTTTTGTTCTTGTTTTGGCTTGTATTATCCCTTCCACGTCTCCTGCTTTTTTAATGTATATTATATTTGCAGCAGCAATATTTCTTACATGCTCACAGCAGCATGTTGTGGATTTATTGGGAGTAGCAAGTCTCAGCAGCAGCAGTGCAAGTAGATCAATTCTGCCAAGACCAAATACATTAACATTGTCATGAACATTACCATGCCAATCCCTCCGAGAGTTGTCATGACAGAAAGAAATATTTATAAAAAAGAAGAAAAAAAAATGTTTTCCTTGTGACATTTTGCTGGACAGTGTGTTGTGTCAGTAGTGTGTTTATGGCTTGTTAATATCAATCTCTGCTTCCAAAAGAAAACTACAAAGGGATGTTTGTTCATTATCATTGTTACCTTCAAGTCTTTTTCTTCAGTCTGGATCTCTCTGTCTTTCTCATCTCTCATCTTTGTGGCAGCTTGCTGAGGATTCCACTGGTGTTTTACTTTTCACTCGGCCCACAGATCAAAACACTACACCAATCAGCGGACAACCGTAGGTGTGAACGCTGGAATTCATTATGGAGATTTTAAAAGTATTCTCTCCGCTCATTATAAAATTGACCTGTTGTTCCTTCTGAATGCTGCATCTTATTATGTTGAAACTTACAATGGCAACCTGTTTCTAAAGAGAGAAGAGAACAGTTTGATTGGTCAATTTAGGCCTTCCTTTAGGAACTTCAAATGAAGTTTTAAAACTTTCTTTTGCTTGAAGGCCATTATGCAGGTAATCTGTGCACTTTATGAAGTAACTGGATTAATCAGGATCATAAGTTTTATAAGTTTTTCCCAATATTAACTGCAATGCTGTTTTTTTTTTCTTCATTAATTAATTTGTTATTTTATGAATTGTGGGGGCTTATTGTGTAAACCATTGGCTTTGACTCGCAGCTGTCTTGTGCTATGAAGAGCTCAGAATAGTTCCTCTTCAGGAACTCGAGCTGCATCGTAAAACGCTTTGGGAATGCCCTTCAGCGTGACCGGCCCTGAATCATGTGTGTAATCAGTCCAATGGATGGGCGAGACGTCATAGGTGGGTGATGTCAGAGATCAGGAAGCTTAAATTACATGCGGCAAAGCCGGCATTTAGCCTTCTGTCTTTCAACAAGCGCTCTGTGTGTGTGTCAGTCACTATCTATTTGTGATTCTTATTTAGTGTTGTTTGTCCACTGATAAGCTCTGTTATGTCAAAGCTTTAGTCAAGAGAAGTTTTGAGCGAGAGCAGGCAGTGTTCAGGCTGTGTGTTTCCCTGCCCTCAAAAAAAAAATAAAAAAATAGGGGTAGGGACACACGCAGTTTGTGTGTTGTCTACTTGAGAGTGAAGCATGCAGAATCAGCTCTCGAGGGAGTTGACGGCTGCGATGCGAGCATTTGTTACAGCTTTGCTTCACTCTCAGGAGGCTCTCTTTGCCAGCCCCGCTTTTGCCAAGGCGGAGCGGTGGTTGTTCTCACGGGTTTCACTTTCGGATCCGGTGGAAGGAATGTAGACGGGCAAATCCCTATCTTCTTCCTTAACTACCAGATCCGGCGCCCGCTCTTGGGGTTTCGGAAGCCCGCGTTGCAGTACTTTCCCCCCGGTGAGAAGGTGCAACGCTCTGCCTGTCTTTCTCTGAGGAGATTGATGTGGAGGGCGTCAATAAGCTCGCCAGTTGCACAAGCACCAGTTACACAAGCATATTATGCCTGATATTATAATGAGCAGCATTAATGAGGAGTGGAGCTCACGCAGTCAGTTCTTGGGGGGCTGATTGTGCTTTTCTTGCTGTTAAGCGCTTTGCTCTCACCGGGCACGCTCCAAGGAGTGTGTGCGATCTTGCGGTTGCGGTCCTGCTGCTGCTGAGGCACGGCGGCAACCGAGATCACGGGGATCGCACATGATCTGGCGGACTGGTTGGAGACGGCTCATCCTATCTCCAACCATGTTCCCTAGATCTAGAGCTCGTCTCGAGGCTTGGAAGCCCGCGCTGCGGTTTCTTCCCCCTCTGAGTGAGAACTCGCTGCAGCGTTCATCTTTCTCTGAGGAGATTGATGTTGTTTGTGTGACTGAGTGGGGGGAAAAAATTTGCGCACTGCCGAGGCAGCGAGTATATTACATAATTTGTTTTTGATGTGAATTTTTCTACACCAGACTGTGTTTACTCGTCTGGATGTTTGACTACATTTAATTCTGAGGAATAAAATGAAATATTTATCTGACTACTAGATAGATATACAGGGGCTCTTGCAATATAATTTCTTGATTGAGAACACGTGTTTACCTCTCTTCCTCTGAGGAGGTTGAGGCGGTCAGCAAGGGCTGCAAGCAGAAGGCGGTTCTGCGGACCATCATTCTTGCTGGATAGTGTTTGTCGTAAATGTCCTGACGCCTAAGGCCTAGGATTTTTTGTGGGCCAGCTCCCTCTGGGGAAGGGCGGTGTACAGTTAGTAGAGTCGTCCCCTGCCAGTCCGCTACTTCACGGCACCGAGCTAGTTGCTCTAGGCACACCAGAGGCCAGTCTCGCGAGACTGGTTCCCTTAGGCGGTGTGGGAGCCCCTGCCAAGTGTGCTTCATTGGGTCCTGCCCAGAGCAGTTTCTGGTCTAGTCTTCCTAGCAGACGATGTGGGTCTGAGGACAGTCGTTTTTAAAAGGAGACTTCAGCTTTGAGAGTCCTGATGCTTTGGCTCAGTGTACACCGCATCACACGGTGCCCGTCTCTCCTCAGTGCCCTCAGGAGATCGATCTGCCAACCCTGCCGGTGTTCCAGGGGGCAGCAGTCTCCAGCGAGCACTTCTCTCAGTTACCGCCCGGAAACGTAGCGGTGCTAAGGGGCTCGCGACCTCCACTGAGGTTTCCAGAGCAGCTAGTTCGGCCGTCTCCTGCCAGTGTGCCGCTTCAGGGCACCGAGCTAACTGCTCTGATGACACCAGAGATCAGTTTTGAGAGGCTGATTCCCTTAGTAGACTATTTGGCAGCGTGAAAACTACTCCTAAATGTGTCTCAATGGGTCCTGCACACTGTAGTGAGAGGCCACTGAATCCAGTTCGGTTCTCCTCCACCTCAATTCAACGGGGACTTTCCCACCCTGGTGGGCCCTGAGCAGGCTCCGGTAATGGAACAGAAGTAGACACTCTCTGAGGACAGCGGCCATCGAGGTGGTCCCCCCTCACATATCAGAGTCCGGGTCCTACAGCCGGTACTTCATTGTTCCGAGGAAGGATGAGGTGTTGTGTCCTATTTTAAATCTGCGTCTTTTGAACCGCTCAGTTAGGGGACTGAAGTTCAACACGCAAACAGGCAAGTTTGTCTCAGAGAAAGTCCGAGGACTGGTGTGTCACGATCATTCTAAAGATGCACTTATCTCCATCCTTTCTCATCGGAATTTCCTGAGGTTTGCTTTTGGGGGCAAAAGCCTACCAATACTGGTTGTTCCTCTGGCCTTGCACTCTCACCCCACACTTTCACGACTCAACCACATCGGCAATTGGTTGATATTAGCTCAATCAGAGTGGATGGGGGTTCGGCATCGAGGTGTTGTTCTCACTCACATGAAAGAGCTGGGGTTAAGACTTAACGCCAAGAAAAGTGTGCTTTCTCCGGTACAGAGAACCACTTATCTGGGCGTGGTGTGGGATTCGACTACGATGCAGGCACATATGTCACCTTCTCTGATCGAGTCGATCCTCATTGGAGTCACGAGGGGAGTGAAAGAAGGCCGATCACTCACTGTCAAGCAATTTCAGAGATTGTTGGGTCTAATGGCAGCTGCGTCCAATTTGTGATACCTCTTGGCCTGCTGCAAATGAGACCCCTACAGTGGTGGCTCAAGACCAAGGGGTTCTCCCTGAGGGGAAACCCACTTTGCATGATCAAGGTCACACGGCGATGGCGACGTGCCTTGGACATGTAGAGAAAGCCTTGGTTCTTGTCTCAGAGCCTGGTCCTGGGAGCTTCTTGTCGCCGCATAATGCTAGCGACGGACGTGTCCCTCACCGGCTGGGATGCGGTCATGAGTGGCCACCCTGTCCGCGGTCTATGGAGTGGTCGCCATCTGACATGGCATATAAACTGCTTGAAGATGCTGGCCGTGCTTCGGGCACTACAACACTTTCTCCCAGACCTAAGAGGTCACCATGTGTTGGTGCGCACCGACAACACAACGGTGGTCTCTTATATCAACCACCAACGGGGTCTGCGCTCCACCGTTTGTACAAACTAGCGTACCAGATCCTTGTGTGGTCCCAGGGCAAACTCCTGGGCATCTGAATATGGGAGCAGACATCCTGTTGAGGCAGGGGCCGAGGCCCGGGGAATGGATGCTTCACCCCAAGGTGGTGAAGCAGATATGGATAATTTTGGCCAGACTAAGATGGACCTGTCTGCGACTCGATAGACATCGCACTGTCCCCTCTGGTTCTCTCTCTGAACTGCCCCCATGGAGCTGGATGCCATGGTACAGACGTGGCTGAGGCTTCATCTGTACGCCTTTCCCCTGATTGCTCTGCTCCCGGGAGTTCTGGGGAGAGTGCGCCGGGATGGGGTCCTTCTGCTGTTAGTAGCCCCGTTCTGACTGGGCCGAGTATGATTCTCTTACTTGATTTCCCTCCTAGACGGCTCTCCAGGGGAGATTCCCGTCAGGAGGGACCTCCTCTCACAAGCAGAGGGTACGCCCCCGCTCGGAGTTGGAAGTTATGGGTGTGGCTCATAGCTTCCAGTCTCTTAACCGAGGTTGCTGAGACCATCCTCCAATCCAGAGCCAGCCAGCCCGACCCAGTTAACTGCCCGGTTTGTACAGTTCTGGAGTTCCTGCAGGCCCTTCTCTCCGCAGGGTTGATCCACTCCACCCTGAAGGTCTACGTGGCAGCCATTGCAGCCTACCGCACCCCTCTCGGTAACCAGTCAGTGGGCAGACACCCTCTGGTTACATGTTTCCTCTGCGGTGCGCTGAGGCTGAGGCCTCCGGCCAGGAGAAGCTTATGCTAAGCGGTGGATCAGGATGTTATCCTAAAGCCTCGAGTCCTCTACTCTTCCCTCTCTTGGGCGACAAGAGTCACTCCTTCGGAAGCTTGGCCATTGGGCGGGATGTCCCCGATTACTTGTCAGGCTCCTGGCTCTTTCTCTCGCTTTAACTGTGCTCTTCCACACTAGGCGGAGATTTGAAAGTCTGGCGGCGTGGGCATTCTCGCTCCCAAAGCGTTTTACGATGCAGCTTGAGTTCCTGAAGAGGAACGTCTCAGGTTACGCATGTAACCATGGTTCCTCAAAGGAACGAGACGCTGCGTCACAGTGCCACACTTCCGGCATCTCTCCCGGCGCTTGCTTCATTCCTAGAGGCTAAATGCCGGCTTTGCTGCACGTGCTTTTAAGCTTCCTCGCCCATCCATTGGGCTGATTACACACATGATTCAGGGCCGGTCACGCTGAAGGGCATTCCCAAAGCATTTTACGATGCAGCGTCTCGTTCCTTCGAGGAACCATGGTTACATGTGTAACCTGAGATGATTTCCTGTACACTATATTTAAAGACATTAACAATTACAGCTTGACAGTCTTTTTTCATATCACAGCATGAAGTACGTTTATAGTTGTATTATAGGTTCAAGTCCTTCTGGGAAGTTTGTATTTAAAAGTTGGGAAATTATAGTTCAAATCACTTTGGTCAGAACAATGGTGATATACTTTTTATTCATCTGTAAAATTATGGAAAGAAGAGTTTGCTTCTTCATCAAAACAGATTTTAAAAAATTTAGCATTACATAACTTGCCCATCAATGGATCCTTTGCAGTGAATGAGTGCCATCAGAGTCCAAACAGCTGATAAAAACATCACAATAATCCACATGTAATCCATACAATTCAATTTTTGAGTTTATCAAAAACTAATTAATCATTAAGTAGTTTTGATTTCAAATCAATACTTATAGACAAAATACGAGCCCATAATCTAATATAATGATTCCTTCAGTGAAAAATTCCACCCCCAGGTGTCGTTTCACATCAAAATCCAAGGACATATTTGTTTAGAATTGTTTTAGAAAATGGCTAGAAAAGGATGCTTGATCTGTGCATATTTCTCTCCTGATTCAGATGAGACAACTTTTTCACTGGAGAAAGCAATAGTATGGATTGAGTACTTGTTTAAAGTTGAAAACATCATGATGGATTTGTTTCTGACAAACACACAGCTTTTCACTTCACTAGATGTTAATTGATGAACTATGATGCTTTAATCAGCTGCAAGATTTAAGCATATGATAAAACATCCAGCAGATAGAGATGCCTTTACCGTGGGAGTGATTGTTGGACTTGAGGATGTTGGGGAACTTTTCAAGATAGAGTGCTACACTTAAATGCAGTTAAAAACCCTGTTATTATAGGCGCTGCATCAAAGCCCTGTCAGCCTTAAATCAGGGTCCTGCCCTGTGATGGGAGGCAGTGCAGTTACTCTGTGTAGAGAGACCGGGGAGCGAGGGCGCTGAACCCATGCGTCTCTCCCTGTGGAGATGGCTATTGATTTGCCGCTTTTTCCCTCAGCGGTCCTCGTGTCATTTGTGGTTAGTCTCTCAGATGGGCGGGTGACGGCTAAGCAGTGGAGACGATGAGCACTGCATAGTGCTGCTTCTGTCTGCCTCATGTCTCCTCCTTTAGGTGCACACAGTCATGTACTTACTCATTCAAGATGTACAAAACTACACATTTTCTTGAACTAGCAGCCCACTGAGTTGTCTAGATGTGATTGAAGAAGCCCTGTATAATTAGTCTGTTTAACAGTTTTGTTTTATAGACGTGATCAGATATTTATAGAATATATGGTTGCTCTTCAATAGGACATCTGACAGGTATTCAAATAAAGAATAGACTAAATAACTATACCCTTTTTTTCAACAAATTACCATATTCCTCCTAGAAACATTATGCACAATAATGAGAACATTGCTCACAGCAGGTGATTTGAAGTCTGGCGACAGTAATTGTCTTGAAATGTATTGTTGAAGGTTGTTAGTTATAAAATTGTTGCTGTGGTTGTGCTTTAAAGAATTGCAAATTGATTTTAGAAGCGTAGGTTTTGTGATCTTGCAAATGTTGCATCGTAAGAGTTCTTTTTAAAATTCATTCATGTACCACTTGTTTTTCGTGACATCTTTGGGAAGAATTTTAATGCACTGTCAGTCAATCAGCAGACACCTGTGCATGATGCTTTTTAAATATTTGATGCAAACCTCAAAATTAAGATTATTAATAATATAATAAATTATAAATTATTATTATTATATTAATAATGTTAGTAATGTTACTTTTAGATTTTAGTTTCTGGATTAATATAAATATCTAATTGTATGCTATAAATATTAAATATTACATAATTATTTCATGTAAATATTTTTTTATTGTTCATTATTATTACTATTATTATATTTTAACAGTATTTAAAACTTCCTTGATCTCAATGTTAATAACTGTTAAAAATTTTAATATAAGCTGTTTTAAATATTAAATAATAATGAATAATGAATAATTTATTTAGAATTAACTTAATTTATATACTGTGTGTGTGTGTGTGTGTGTGTGTGTGCATGCATAAAAATTAAAATTATGTTTTCTTAAATATTATAGCAATATAAATGCTAAAGAAAATCAGATGGCAAACTAGATAAATGAAACGTGTTAACCTCACTAATCAGACAATCTTTTATGTTAGAAAGTTCAGTTTTGCACTTACTGTTTTCTCTTCCATTAAAGTCAGATATCTGCAAGACCATCTTGGCCTTTATTGTAATACCTCTGCTGGCAGTGTGACTTTCTGAAGGGACCTGAGACACTGGAAAATCAGATCCCACCACTAAAGAAAACATCTGTTTTAGAGTGCGTTTCATTTGCTTACCCAAAAGATCCAATCTTCAATAACTGGCACAGACATTTCTAAAGTCTTGTGCTGGAGTGTTAATATGACATTGGTGAGCTGCAGTGTGGTTTATTAGGGTTATAAATATGAATGCATGTCCTTAGGGACTTCAGATAAAGGATTGTTTACACTGCCTCAGTATCGTTGGCCTTCTCTCAGAGCAGATTTAGTCACCTTATGTTCACTTTCTCCTCAGAAACACCCAGAGGAGGAGGTCTGTCTTTTGTCACTACTCTTAATGTAGTTGTCGATTCCTCCCAGTAATTTAAATAGGATGCTATTGTTTTTGCCATATCTGCACATGCTAAGCACCATCAGTCTAGCTGGAAGCCTCTGCAAAGTACTGGTAAGGATCTGTTCTAGACCAAAGATTCATTTGATTCAGTTTAAATTGAGTTGAACCTAAAGAGCTCATTTTCTGAGATTGCTCTAAAAATACAAAGGCAAGATTCTCCACAAAGCCAGTAGAGTTTTGGAACTGAGTTGATGGATCGATGAGACAAAGATTAACCTTTATCTAAGTGATTGGAAAGCAAAAGCGTGGAGAAAAAAAGGAACTGCAAATGATCCTAAGCATTCAGCCTCATCTGTAAAGCTTGGTGGAGGTGGTGTCATGGAATGGGCATGCATGGCTGTCTAGAACAGGACCTCTTAATTTTAATGATTACTTTAATGTATGATGGCAGTAGCAGAATGAATTTGGAAGGGTACAAAATCATCTTGGCTACCAATATTCAAGAAAATGCCACCAAACTCATAAGAAAGCACTTCAAATTGAATCAGGACAATGACCCAAAACACCCTGCCAGTTCAGTCAAAGGCTTTATCAGGGCAAAGAAATGTAAAGTCTTAGATTGCCCAAATCAATCTCCAGATTTAAATCTGATTGAACATTAATTTCACCAGCTGAAGAGGAGACTAAAGACAGAAACTCCCCAGAACAAGCAACAGTTGGAATTGGCTGCATTGAAGGCTGGGGAAAAGCATTTCAAAGCATAAGACCAAGAATCTGGTGATGTCTATGGCTTGCATACTCACTGCTCTGATTGCATGCAAGGGATCTGCAACTAAATACTAGCTTTTAATCTTTTAAATCTGCCTTAAATTCAACTGTTCCAATACTTATGCTCACATCAAATAGTGGGATGAACTCTAAAAGTGCTTTCCTTTTTATTTGGTAAAACATGTTTGTGTCGAAAGACCTAATAATAAAATGTGACATTCTGTAGTTTTGTCGCATATTCTTCTTTTAATCATATTTGCAAATGTCTTGTCTCCATGGTGTTGCTGTGGCTCAGTGGTAGAGCATTGCGTTAACAGCGCAAAAGACTTAAAACAAATACAACGGAAAAAACAAACAAGCAAAAAAAAAAAAAAATGTATAGCCTGAATGTATTGTAAGTCGCTTTGGATAAAGGCGTCTGCTAAATGCATAAAAATGCTAGAAAAAAAAGCAGCAGAGAAAGCAATTTTGTCTTTACTGTTCCAATACTTATGGAGGGCACTGTATACGTTTTATTTATAAACTTGTGTTTATGTATTTTTCTTTAACATTAAATGGAATATTTTGAACACATTTGTCCACTTCTTTTCAGACCAAACTTTTGACATTTAACTCCTGTTATTTTAATAAGTGCAATAAATCTAATGCAGGGCTTTGTTATTAAACATTTCAATCTTTCTGCACTTGTATGCCTATTACCTATAGATAGAAGAACTTTTTGTTAAACACATCATTAATTGTTTTAGATCGTATCATCTTAGTTAAATATCTCTGCAGCAGAGGGTTAATAATGTAGAGATGGCAGATTTGTTTTGCAGGTTGGGGTGATCAATGTTTGCCCTTAAAAAGCCATTTGACCCCACGGCTGATGTCCTTGCAAGCAGGTTATTGAACGTCAATTTAGTGTTTGGGCTATCTCTTTTGAATAAGACAGTGCTGTAGTGAAGGTGTTTACTCTGCAATCTTTCTATATCAAAATAGTGAAACACATTCCTTTGTTCCAATTTCTCTCTTTTGACCCACTTCTTGGAAGAGAACTGAAAACAGAGAGCTTCCTAATCTGCTGATTTATCATGGAGGTTACATAAGCCCACCGATGGGTTTTATAGTTGAGAATGTCGGACAGTGTTAACACCAGGTGGATTTATCCAGAGAGGATATTGCACATTTCTCGGCAGTAAAGTTTTAACCTGCGAGTGACCTTCTGATATTGTGGTGATTCAGTATGCATCTTGAAACACCAGTCATTCGCCTTTATGGTTCTGGTTTAGAATGTTGTGAACCTACTGACTTTAACAAGCTTTTGTTTATGCACTGCTAAAGCCAGGGTAGGGTTTGCAGTGTAGTAGCCCTCAGTTGTTCATTATTTTGGTATTTCAACTTTCCATTCTCATATGCAAAAATATATTTCCAGGTATATTTTTTTAAATATACTTTTAGAATATATGTATATGTATGTGTATGTATATATATATATAAGAAATTGACCAAACATATATTGCTAAGTTGCATAATTTTTTTTTTATGTTTTAGATACACATATATACAGTGTATGCAGCGCATTTGTTCAGTTCAAATATATTTTCGATTTTAAAAATATATTTACCTGATCTCTGCCGTTTGTGACATATATTAAGAATAATTATATATATATATGTGTGTGTGTGTGTGTGTGTGTGTGTGTGTGTGTGTGTGTGTGTGTGTGTGTGTGTGTGTGTGTGTGTGTGTGTGTGTGTGTGTGTGTGTGTGTGTGTGGCCAGGAACTGTGTAATCTTTTTTTTTTCTCCATATAGAGGTCATTGATTAAATTAATTCATTCATCTGTGTTGGATGTCACTGCTAAACACTCAAACTTTTGCCCACCTTCCTAAAATCTCATTTGAAAATAGATGATATTGAGCCATACATCATTTCTTTTGTCACAGGGTTTATTCTGTTATCCATTTAGATCCAGGTTAGATCCAGTGTTTTAAAGATTCAGCCTCAGTATGGCCCTGTTTTATAGTTCTTTAATCTGTGTTTTTTTTTTTTCTTTTTTTGTGAAATTCAATATTAGTGAAGATCCATAATCATTTAGATGTAGGCTAACACTGGCAGATATCCCAGAACTGCTCCACCAAACTTAAGTTTTAAAGTTTTATGGAAATAGGACTGCATGAATTGAGTCACTTTATGCCATTCATCTCACTGACAAAAATGTTCAGGTTGACCTGAATTCACCCTGCTTTACCTAAAACAATCACTTTGTGCAT
The DNA here is from genome assembly GCF_018340385.1 of Cyprinus carpio. Lineage (NCBI taxonomy): Eukaryota > Metazoa > Chordata > Actinopteri > Cypriniformes > Cyprinidae > Cyprinus > Cyprinus carpio. Next base: position 14,926,051 of record NC_056586.1, read on the forward strand.
TTGTGTCTGTGACAGGCTGTCTCGTCTCCTATGATTAAGGCCGCGATTGAGACCAAGTGTAACAGTTATGAAGCAGCATTTTGACATGTAGTAAAGTAAAATAAGTAACAGACTGTTTACAACAAGCACAAACATTACAGACCACAATATAAAAACACAACAAAATAAAAATTTTTTTTGTTTTGTCCTCAAAAAAAAATTCACTCAATGCTTAAAAAAAAAAAAACTAAACATGCCTCCATCGTACCAACTTAAAATGAGCTAATGAGCTACATGCTAATGGTAAGATTTGGAAATATTGTTAGTCAATGCTTAAAAAAAAAAAAACTAATTACCAACTCTGGTACTTAAAAAGATTTTTAAAAATTACTTTCCTCCTTCTGTGGAGCACATAAGAAGTTATTTTGAAGAATGTCTCCAGGTTACGCATGTAACCAAGGTTCCTTGAGGGAATGAGACGCTGCATCGAAACGCTTTGGGAAAGCCTTCAGCGTGACCACGCTCTGAATCACATGTGTAATCAGTCCAATGGATGGGCAAGATGTCACGTGCGGGGTGACATAGCAACCAGGAAGCCTGATCTGACTTGATCTGAGACACGACTTTTTTGAGTGTGAGCGTGCTGAACTTCAGTCGCCTGACTGAGCGGTTCAAATGATGCTGATCTAAAATAGGACGTCACCCTCCATCCTTCTTCGGAATGGTGAAGTACCGGCTGTAGAACCCGGACTCTGCTACGTGAGGAGGGACTACTTCTGTTCCAGGACCAGAGCTTGCTCGGGACCCACCATAATAGGGCTGACCCCGTTAAACAGAGGCAGAGGCAGAGGCAGAGGCAGAGGCAGAGAACTGGATTCTATAGCCTCACTTTACAGTGTGCAGGACCCACCAAGACATGTTAGTCTACTAAGGGAATCAGTTTCTCGAGACTGACCTCTGGTGTAATTGAAGCAGCTAGCTTGTTGCCCCGAAGCGGCACACCAGCAGGGGATGGCCGAACTAGCTGCTCTAGAGACCTCCATGGAGATGGCGAGCCTCTTAGTACTGGGAGACTACTGCGCCCTGGAACACCAGCAGGGTTGGCATATCAATCTCCTGAGGGCACTGAGGAGAGACAGGTACCGTGTAATGTGGTGAACCCCGCTCTACCCCAGAGGGGCCTGCCCTCCGAGGTCCTGAGCCACAGCATCAGGACTCTCATAGCTGAAGTCTCCTGTTGAAAATGACGGCCCTCAGACCCACGTCGTCTGCTAGGAAGAAAAACTACACAACAAACTACTCGCAGCACCAAACAAAGAACACACACCAAGCAAGGGCTCCCACACTGCCAGGTAACCTCCTAAGGTAACCAGTCTCACGAAACTGGCCTCTGGTGCACTTAGAGCAGCTAGCTTGGTGCCTGAACCAGTGGACCGGCAGGGGAGGGCCGTACTAGCTGCTCTAGAGACCTCCGTAGAGGTAGCGAGCCTCTTAGCACAACAACAGCTGTCTCTAACCCATCCGCCAGATCATGATCAACACCAGCGATATCGTAGATCTAGGGAATATGGGTGGAGATAGGAAGAGCTGTCTCTAACCCATCCGCCAGATCATGTGCGATCCCTGCGATCTCAGTCGTCGCCGTGCATCAGCAGCAGTGGGACCGGAATCGCAAGATAACAGGCATGGACACACTCCTTGGAGCGTGCCAGATGAGAGCGGGGGGCTTAACGGCAGGGAAAAGCACAATCAGTCCCCCAAGAGCAAACCGCACAAGCTCCGCTCCCCATTAATGCTGATCATTATAATATTAGGCATAATATGCTTGTGTTACTGATGCTTTTGTAACTGATGCTTGTGCAACTGGCAAGCTCATTGATGTCCTCCGTATCAATCTCCTCTGTGAAAGACAGGCGGAGCATCGTGCCCTCTCCCTGGGGGGAAGGAAACCCTTAGAGCGGGTGCCGGATCTGGTGGTTAAGGAAGAAGATAAGGAATCGCCATTCTACATTCCCTCCACCAGATCCATATGTGAAACCCACGAGCACAGCCACCGCTCCGCCTTGGCAAAAGCTGGACCAGCAGCGTGAGAAATGCTAGTGAAGGCTCCCTCCTCAAAGAGAGCCCTCTGAAAGCGAAGGCAGTAACAAAATGCTTGCAATGCAGACAGTCAGCTCCCTCGAGAGCTGACTCTGCGTGCTTCGCTACCAAGCAGACAACACACAAATTGAAATATAGCATGGGCAGGGAGAAACACACAGCCTGAACGCTGCCTACTTGCCCAAATGCTTCTTTTTACAGAAGTTTTGACATAATGGAGCTTATAAGCAGACAAACAACACTAAATAAGACTCAGATACAGATAGCGACTGACACACACACAGAGCACTTGCTGAATGACAGAAAGATGACGCCGGTTTCACCGCACGTGCTTTTAAGCTTCCTGGTCACTACGTCACCCTGCCTGTGATGTCTCGCCCATTTTTTGGACTGATTACACATGTGATTCAGAGCGTGGTAACGCTGCAGGCATTCTCAAAGCGTTTCGATGCAGCTCGAGTTCCTGAAGAGGAACTGTTCAACACTGGACTACATTGACTTTCACTGAATGGAATAAAAGACATAAATTATTCAAAATGTCTTATTTTGTCTTCCATAGAAGAAAGTCTATCATACAGGTTTGGAAGGACATGAGGGTGAGTAAATGATGACAGAATTTCCATTTTTGGGTGAACTATCCCTTTAATAACGGTAAAAAACATACTCATCATATCCTGCATGTCAGTGGCTGGAGAGCAGCAAGGAAGGTAGAAATCGTATGAGGCAGTTAATTGTGCCAAGTAAAATAACAATATTTAATGTATTAAAGGGGTTGTTTGATGTAGAGGTTAAAGACTTGGGCTGGCAGCCAAAAGTTTAAGGTTTAAACCCTTTATGGGGTGATTTCATAAGCATTTTAAGTAAAACACTTAACCCCAGGTTACTTTAGACAAATGGTCCTTGTAATAGGATTATTCTGTGTTGCTTTGATTAAAAGCAGGCTAAACAGCTTATTTACTGTATTACTGATATAAACATTCCAAAATAGTGCTTATTTATATAAAGCAGAAGAAACTGTCGCTTAACGAATGGAATTAGGAATGTTTATTCATAAATGCTTCACTTACTGAACATAAAAAAAAAGATAAAATTTAAAAAAAGGTTCACCTACCTCTCAATGCTACAAAAAGAACACAGTTAATCCTTAAAGTTTTTTTTTTTTTTTTTTCAGCAAATGAAAATCAAAATGATTTTTTTGAGTAGACAATTCGAAAGAGACGCTTACCCAAATTCTGCAGGCTCTCATGCACTGTTGTTATTCCACAGAAAATGTTCAACTCCAAAAGTGCTCTAAAACGCACCAGTTGCATGGCAACTCAGCAGGGTAGCTGAGTAGTGAGTGGCTAATATGTCTTTTGAATCAATTATTTTACAAGTTCTTCTTCCAAAAAGAAAAGAAAACTGAGGCTGCATCTCAAAATTGTAAATTGTTTTGGCAGTTTTTCTGCTCAGAGTGTGCCTCTCACTGCAATCCTGTTTGCATTGTTTACATTTGATTCTTCTAAATAAATAGTAAATGAGATTTAATGGTCAACTGTCATGTGTTGATTTTATTTCTGACAGGCGATTCATTTAATTCCTGGTGTGTTTATTTACTTCCAACTGCTTCTAGTCATTTACAACTTCAAGGCATTTGAAACATCAAGACAAACATCAACCAGAAATTAAAAAAAAAAGTGTTTATTATTCATCCCTGCTGCTGGTTCTGCATTTTACATGTATTCACAAAGTATTGTGAACTGTAGTTCAGTCTTCTCATTGACATCTGGAAGAGGAATCCTCTTCCCTGACTTGCTTTTGATTGGCAGTGGATGTCAGCTCTGAGTGCAGCGTAAAAATGCCATAACAATTCAGTCCGCCTGTTGTTTTTGAGATGAGAGCTTTGATGGACACTTAGAGTTATTTGGAGAGAATATGCGATGAAGCTATGGTTATGAGTGACAGGTTTGACTTGTTTGCTGTGCTCGTGGTCTAGCAGCCTTTATCTAGCTTTAATTGAAAAGAACTCCTCCAATGCTAGAACTTAATTTGATGCCATTTACAAAAGGGTGGCATCCTGGGGACTGAGCCAGGACTAATTAAAGTTTGGACTGAATTACTCCACATTTGTATGGAATCAGTCACTTGGCTTTAGTAGTGAGATTTTCAATAGTAAGCCTTGTGGAGCTCTTACCCTATCGGATGGTATTGTTGCGTTGGCTGGTCAAAATCAAGCTCTGTTTCACCACACGACAGCAGCCGAGTGCGTTCAGAACAACACATGGTGATTTGGCCTTTGTTTTACTTCCCACAGTGAGCACTTGTCTTACAAAAACAAGCTACGTGCTATTTCTGTGGTATCCCATTACTGATTCAATCCTCCCCTCAAATGACTCAGTCCCACACACACAGTAATTCACAGGGGAAAAGGCTTTGTTCAAGTAGAAACTGTACATTGGCTTTCTTTGAATGTCATTAATGATATACATGTCTCAGTTATCATAACGATAGTTAACAGCTTTTCAGTGTTCAAAAGACTTAAGTCAATGGGGCCCAATGTTGTATGAACTTTTTTTTTTTGTTTTTTGTTCTTTTTCCAGGGTCATAACAGGCGGACTGCATTCAATGCATTGAATTAAACATGAAATTTTGTAGAAGAAAGATTGAAAGCATTTTCGGTCACAGTTTAGTTTTGGGATCAATTCTATATTTCCTAACTATTAACTATGACTTTTGCCTTAATAAACTTTGCTGCTTATTAATAGTAAGGTAGCTGTTAAGTTTAGGGTATGATTAAGGGATCTAAAATATGGTCATGCAGAATAAAGCATTAATGTGTGCTTTGTAAATACTAAAAACAGCCAATATTCTAGTAATATGCATAACAAGCAATGAGTTAAAAGTGAGAATTGGTCCCTAAACTAAAGTGTTACCATATTTTCTTGTAAAAAATGTTCTAATAATATTTGTTTTATTTACAACTTCAAAATCAGTTTTTAGAGTGCAGATGTGACTTAAGATATAAAGACAGCCACAGTTTTCATTTGTGTAAAAAAAAAAAAAAAAAGCTTCTACTGTGTGTTGCCCAACATTCCCAGCCATTTCTCCTTTCACAGGTTTTCTCTGAACAATGTTTGTTTAAAAAGAGAGAGAGAGAGAGACACTGCATGGCTTGTCTGGGCAGAGATGGGTAGCGGTTTGAATTGAAGACACTGGTTCGCATGATTCCTTTTGAGAGCAATGACAATTTCATAAACGCGTAAGAAACGGAACACATTCTATTTTCATCCTTCTGTTCATAGTCAAAAGACTACATTGAATGCTCTGTGGTGTTTGTAGGGTCTCTACTGTATTTTTAATTGCCTGTATTTTTAATTTGCCAATGATTTTTATTTATTTATTTATTTATTTTTTTACAGAAGCTGAATTTATTTCATAAAATTCAGCAAACCAACATTTGAAATTGGCAGCAAAGACAGATCATTATTGTATGCTTCTCATTTGGTCTTTTTTGTTTTTCTAAATTTTCTAGGCACATTCTATTTAGTTTTATACACTTTTGGACATTTTAATTGACAAACTAGTGAAAGTGTAAAAATATATTTTAACCAAGTTTTTTAAGGAAACACCCAATTATAAAGTTCTTAAGAGCCAAACAAGTTTAACAGTGTTTACCACAGTGAAATAAAAAAAGAAAATAAAATTTGGCACCAACAAGCTCTTGTACCATTTGCGCATATAATTCCTTTGATTGGAAAGTGTGTTTTATATTCTTCTGAAGTGTTGCTGTTGTGTTTGGTGTGGCAGGTGGCTGTGTGAAGGGGGACCCCCAGGGCTGGACCCATGAGGAGTCAAAGAAGATGCTCGGAGCCTGGGCGCCTCTGCTCTTCTTAGCCATGTGGGTGAGAAACGCCACCAGTGGCCCACTCTCATTCAGATTAGGTGAGTGATGTCTGCCATTTTCAAACTCTAGAGCACATCACTATCTATGGCCTGTATCGGTTGTTAGTACTCACGCTGAATGGTGTAATTTGTAATCACTGTTAATTAAAGTGATGGGGTTTTACACCAGATTTGCTGCCTTAAGGCGGACTGTAACTCCCAGAATTTACACACTGGAAAAGGAGAATGAGCATGTGAACGCTGCTTGTTTTATGTTGTTGTTGTAAAGAAAGGCTAGTAGAAAAAATGTATGGTTTGCCAAGGCTCCACACTGCGACCAACTGCTGGTGCGGCTAACTTTTGTGAGTGGTCGCAATGGTGCAACCACCGCATTGCCCAACTCATAAGCGCTGCCATTTCTGTTGCATTTGAGAAACATCAAACGGTAAACGAAACAAAAACTAAACTAAACAGCACTGCGCTGCTGAAACGTAGCGCGGTTTAGTTTTGCTTGCCGTTTGATGTCTCTCAAATGCAACAGAACGTTTCTCAGCTCAGACCACGACACAAACAAACTTGTCCGAACTCAAAACAGCTTTACTCGGGAGCCAAAGTTGATTTCGCGACACCTTAAATGCACAAATAAAACAGAAGCGGTAACGCCAGTGAGAAGCGTTTGAATTCGCCGCACAATGATAAGGTTGCTGCGAAATTTACTGAGAAGCATTCAAATTCTGCACAGAAATCTCTGTTATAAACAGTGCTGACATACGTCAGGAAACCAGAAGCAGTAACACTAACTGTAACAATTGTGTTGTGGTAGAAATAGTCAAATGTATTACATAATTCATTTCAGGGTTTGTACAACCTTTTGAGAGATAAATTCAAGCACTTTTCAGTGACTTTCAAGCATTTCACACAGCTGTTTCCAGCACTGTAAAGCTCTAAAAATGATCTAGTTTGAATGTTATTTTTAATGGGATGAACAAAATATATTTTGTGGTAAACAAACACTTATGTATAATTTTAAAAATACATCAAATCACAATTATAACCAGTGAGACAGCAGCAGAGGAGCACTTATTGGCTTATTAGACATTAATTTATGCTTTTTCTCTATATTTTCAAATTATAAAATCACTATTATAAAATATCAGATCATCAAGAAATCAGATTTTGTTAGAATTTTACACATTTTTTTGTGAATGTGAAAAAAAATTGCTACTGAATCACACATAATCACTGAAGGTCAGTTCCATATGCTAAAAAGAATAATGGTACATTTAATAAGAGTGGAATATATTAATTTTCTGTATATAAAAAGTAGATTTTGCACCTGTTACTGTTGTTAATAAAAGTAAATTAGTAATAAAAGCATAGTGCTTTACTGTCAAATCTGTATAAACAATAAACAAGAAATGAACATGAAATAAGTAACTGTACTTATTAATGCAAAACAATAGTAATTTTATGATTAAATTATCTTTATTTTGAATACCCCCACACACCACCCCCAGCGCTACCAAATCTGCTCCTGGCGCCACTATCTGTAGAACTTAGTGGCGCTGGTGCCACTGCTCTCAAATGTTAGTCTGGAGCCCTGTTTGCGGTGTTGTAACACTGTGGAGGAAGCTGCAGTGAAACAGACTACAGTTAGTCTGACTCATAGAGGCCACTCTCTGTATAAATATATCTACTGAGTTCACATTGCAGGTCAGAGTCGGCGTCAGAGCAGATCTACTGGAGGGGCTTTGGATCATCGGCGGGGGGGCACTGTCGTTTGATAAATATTTTCTGACGTATTGTTAACATCATAGTAGCATGGAAATCCAGACCTAAATCTGAAAGATCTATATAGAATGCCTGGATCTGGTTTTCCCATTTTGCTGAACGATGCCAGTCCGAGTTATTTTCTGTTCATTGCCAGTTCATTCTAGGGCTGTGCGATTAATCGAAATCGTCACAAAATCACAATTTGAGCGTGCGCGATTTCTAAATCGCTTTATAGCACGATTTTCCACGGCCCTGACCTCCCGCAGTATGCTATCCAATCCAATCAGAATGCAGCGCACCTAGCGCGAGAACAGAACAGACTGGGCATACTGTATGCCTAACTCCAGGTTCACACACTGTCTGTGATGCGCCTTTTTTCCGAGCCCATGTTAACGGGTAAGAGCGTTCACATTGCACGCTGTAAAAGGCTAGAAATAAAAACGTGCGAAAATAATTCATATCTAGCACATGATCATAGAGAGAGTTGTGAGTGAACAGGACGCAGTTTGAGTGAGAGGAGATACGTTTTAAGTGCGCACAGTGTACGAGTCTCACACAGTGGCGAGAGCAGCGTGTATATGAGCAAGCACGTCTGGTTTTGTAACATAGCAAAGGAAATCTGCGTGCGAACAGAGAGATTCGCGCTCGCGCATTATTTTAATGTGCTTTCGCTATACATTAATGCGCTCTCTCTGCTGCTTCTGCACCGCTTGTATACACACTGCAGACAGAGTAGACGTCTAAACCTGTATAATGTATAACAAATCTATTTCAACACCTGAGGCACGGCTACAATTAATGAGCTCTATGAACAATGCATGGCAAAAAAGAAAAAAAATGTCCCTGGACACGGGATTTAATTATTTATATTTCTTTGCCATAAATCTATAAATTTTGTTACACCTTTACTATAGTGATTATTTTGACTTATGTCTGTTCTAGAGACGTTACAACTTTTTGATAAAGCTCTAATTGGTTTTCTTTTGGAAATATGTTTCAAATTCATCCTGAATGCATTTATGATTGTAAAGCATATCTGTGTTTGTCAAAATCGTGATTAAAATCAAAATCGGAAAATTGATCAAAGAAATTGCGATAGGTTTTTTTTTTTTTTCCATATCGCACAGCCCTAGATCATTCAATAAATACTGTTAACAATCCAGCTTCTGAGTACTAAGTTATTAACCCAACAATAGCGGGGTCAGTTAATTTTTTTGCAGTGTGCCGCGCAAACATATGTGTTTGGTTGTGTGGGCGCGAGTTGAAAAAGTTGGGAACCACTGCTCTAAAGGACTCATTTTCTAAACAAAATAAATAAAGGACAAAAATAAATGTATATTCTGCTATTACTTTATGCTAATACTTGTTTTTAACCTGGGTTACACACCTCCCAGCAGTTTATGCACGCACCAAGCAGAAATGACATAAGCCCATATCTTTACAGACAGCCAAGTATAAAACACAAATGCAGTTAGAACCCACAAACATTCATCAACAATTCACCTGCTTTTTTAAAAAATTAGCTGCTAACAACTGTCTATAATATAGACGGACAAACTGTTCTTCAACTTGAAATGGATTTTGCGCGCGCGCTGCAAATCAAATGTAACAAGTTTACTCGGCGACCAATAAGCATTCACCATGACGAATCCTAGTAACGTGCCATGAACAACCAAAATTATGCATTTTCCCCATTCTTTTTATTTTATTTAATTTAAGTTACAGTTTGAACATTTAATATTAAAATAATAACTAAAAGGGATTTTTTTTGGGCCACGCCATGGCCTGTAGGAGGGGCATCAATGACCGCTAGGGGGGGCACGGCCCTCGAATGCCCCACCACAGCGCCGGCACTGTTTCAGGTAAATCATCCTGCAGTTGGTTTACAGGTCCGAAATCTGGGGCTCATTTAAATCTAGAAAGACTTTTTTTTTTTCTTCTCGGTTTTACATTAGATTAATTGAACACACACCCACACACACACACACAAATTTACTCTGATCGTCTGAATTGTACAGATTTCAGGCCACACACACACAGTCTAGAATTAAAACAAATGAATAAATAAATTAGGAAGTTTTCCAGATTTAAAAAGATTGAATAAGAAAATTTGTGAATTATCATGTGACTCTTTATACAGATTGTCAGATGTTTTGTGCTTTCATTGAACCACAAGATGTTCTTTGGATCAGTTTAAAAACATACTTGATCACATGATCATCAGGTTTTACATAAACTTGTGGAGTTCATGCAACTCACGGGCTGCTGTCATAAATGCAAATGAGGAGCAAATAGTAAGAAATTCATGTTAATTTTTAAGCCATTTTGTTATTCTAATAATATAATTTGTTATAAAAATAAAGTGAATAGGTATAAACTCTTTTAGACCTCACTGTAATTGTTTCTTAACAGTAAAATGGAATTTAGAAAGTATTTTAAAGTGATAGTTTACAAAAAAAAAAAAAAAAAAAAAATCTGACATGTCAGGGGGAAAAAAAAGATCATCTATGGTTTTTATTTTTATTTTTTATTCATCCCCTTCTAAAGAAAGAAAATCTAATGGTATCTACAATCTAATGAGATCTAATGTTGTTTTGGTCCCAGGATTGGAACAACATGGGCTTGAGTAAATTATGACAGAATTTTAATTTTTGTGTGAACTATCCCTTTAACATTGAAAAAGTTACTCACATCAGCTTTAGCTTTATTGCTGTTATAGAATTACTTAATATTTAGTTCAGAAAGCAGTAGATGTAGCAGTTTAGCAAAGGTTTTGAAACATTTAAAATAGTCTTTGACTCTTTAAAGCAGTTACATTGTTCCCAAAAGATTTTGAAACACCAGGTTGTATTGCCAATGACATTAACATCCAAAACATCGCACTGGAGGTTTTTTATTGACGAGAGCACTTCAGACTTAGCATTAATGTAACATAACTTTCAATTATATCCTCCCAGAGAGAGCTCTAATAATGTCAGTCATAATGCTGAAGTATAATTAAATGCTAACAAAAAAAAATTAGCGAAGGCCTCAGATACTCTGTTAAGAATGTTGATTTTGTGAGTTGTTTATTAGTGCCCACACAGCCTCTGTCTCACTGGAGAAAAGCATTAAAGGACCTTCCCCTCATTAAGGCAATTAATATAGCTGTTTAAACTGACTTCATTACAGTTTGGAAGGCAAACCAAAAAAGAAAAGGGAGACAGAAAGAGAGATAGAGCAAAAAAAAAAAAAAAAAAAAAACATTTAATGTAGGTCTGGGCTTTCAATGATGATGAAAATGTTGTCTAATCTATCTGGCGCCATATTGAGCAGTGCAAAATGTAAATTTAGTTCCAGCTGATTTAGCAAAGGGAACGTGTGGTTTTGCATGTGTTGTGTGTACAAGTGTGAAGCTGTTAATTCACTGTGGTAAGGCTCGGTTGTGAGATGTTTGTGATCCGTAAAAGAGCATTGATCTGATTATTCGGTGGTATATTACAAAAACAATCCCTCTGATTCCAGCAGCTCGGGGATCAGATGAGGCAGTGTGCTCTCATCTCCACAAAACAAGCTCTTGCTTTCATAGATCAATTATTAAGCAGCCAATACAATCGCCGCCTCTCCTGAGCCTGCCTTCTGTCATCTCATTTGTCATTCAAACGCTGAACTAACCAACAAACTTTTCCGGTTATGGCTGGGTAATTAACCGGTGCTGCTCTCCTCCTCCACTTCTCCTTCATCTCCTCACCTCCTGCACCTACGAAAGCACCTCTGCAACAAACCCTGTTTATTGCTGTCTCGTTTAGTTGACAATTAATTAAAACATGTGGTTTCTGTTTTTACTGCTCTGATGTGAATCGGCTCAGCTGAAGGTTGTGTAAACAGCGCGGGCGGCATTAACGTCTTTCCCCGCAAGTTGACGTGATGCTGACTGCTCTGCAGAAGATGATACTGTATTTAACATTGCTGCCCCTCCAGTCCAAATGTGGTAAAACTTTTCAATAAGGTTACATGAATAATCTTGTACTAATGTCTAAATTAATACTAAGTTCGTCATATACAGTACTAATGATTATTTAAGGTGTTAGCTAATCATGAACTAGTGAAGAGCTATCCTTATTTACGCCTGGAGTCATATGGATTCACACATGAATAACAGAAGCCTTAACTACATGTTAGTACATGTTTGATAGTTAATGCATTAATTAACATTTAGTGGTTAACTAAATCAAACAGCCTCTTTAAGAAGGAATACGAAATGACTTTGGAATGAATTCAAATAATTTAATGTCACAATTTGAGCTTTTGACATCTTCAGCATTGTCATAATCATTACTGGACAGTGAATGATTAGTTGATCCTCCTCATCAAGTGTAGAAAATACTAAATACTCTAATAACTGATCTTGTCTGTTTTGTGTTGATCTCTTTCCCTTTAAATTCACTCTACTGTGACTTATATGCAGCTAACTAAATAAAAACTCAAAACTTAAAAAGAATATTTGTGGAAGGATTCCAAAAGAAATGGCCAATCTAGGAACATGCAGGTAAGGTTAGAACGTTTGCTGGGTGTCAGTACAGTTCACTCTCCATCCAGACGCAGGTCGTGATGATCTTGTACCTCCGCTTTCTGACTTCTCGAAAAGCCACACCACATCTCTGTCACGACACGCACACAAAGAGATAGATCCAAACGCAGTGTTTTATTGGGATAATCCGAATATCATAATCCAATCAGGCAAGGGTCAAAATCCAGGTAATCAGTCCAAAACAAGAAATACAAACAAAGCAAGGAAACACAAAACAGCAGGGTGACTTCAAACAGGACTCCGTAACAAAGACAGAAACAAACCAGGTATTTATAGACAGGTGATTACAGTACTAACGGGGAATTGGCTGAGTGCAATGATTAATGACCAGGGACAGCTGAGTGCAATGAGCAGTGATGAAACAAACAAGACTAAGGGAATCTGGAAATAGGCTTTTTACAGGAATATGTGTAGTCTTTCTTGTCTGTATTTTTCTTTCTCCAGACATCTATTACATAAAATAATTTCACCCCCCCTCTAAGGAGCAGCTTCCAGATGCTCCCCAGAACAAAACACCAAAAAACAAAACAACGAGACCAGGAGGGAGGTGGACTGGTGGAGGCAGAACAGGGGGAGGGATGGCGGGCCAGGCCCGTGTAGGGGAACTGGGACCGGCAGCGATGGCTCCCCTGGCAGCCCAGGTGGCTCGGTCAGATCAGGGGGCCATGGTGGACCCGAAAGTTCAGGGGACCACGAGGGACCAGGCAGTTCAGGTGGCCACGGTGGACCCGAAAGTTCAGGGGACCACGAGGGGCCAGGCAGTTCAGGTGGCCACGGTGGATCAGGCCATTCTCGTTGTGCAGACGGCCAGGGAGGAATTCGCCATTTGAGTGGCCCGAACGGAACCTGCCATTCGGGGAGCCAGTGAGGAGCAGACTGTGGCGATGGCCTCGGACAAAGACACCGCCTCGGGAACGGCCTCGGACAAAGACACCGCCTCGGGAACGACCTCGGACACGGGTATCGCCTCGGGAACGACCTCGGGTTCGGGTATCGCCTCGGGAACGACCTCGGGCACGACCTCGGGCTCGGGCACCACCTCGGGAGCGGCCTCAGGAACGGCATGGGACAAGGACACCGCCTCGGGAACGGCCCGGGACAAGGACACCGCCTCGGGAACGGCCCGGGACAAGGACACCGCCTCGGGAACGGCCCGGGACAAGGACACCGCCTCGACCTCCGGAACGGCATCGGTCACCGCCTCGACCTCCGGAACGGCATCGGTCACCGCCTCGACCTCCGGAACGGCATCGGTCACCGCCTCGGCATCGGGCACCGCCTCGGCCTCCGGAACAGCATCGGGCACCGCCTCGGCATCGGGCACCACCTCGACCTCCAGAACAGCATCGGGCACCGCCTCGGCCTCCAGAACAGTATCGGGCACCGCCTCGGGGACGGCAGCGGCCTGCTCGGGAACGTCCTCCTGGACGGCAGCGGCCTGCTCGGGAACGTCCTCCTGGACGGCAGCGGCCTGCTCGGGAACGTCCTCCGGGCTTTGAGGAACGGTAGACGCCTGTCTCCTCCTCCTCCGCCCTCTATGATGGCGAGTCGGTGGCACCTTGACGGGAGACTCAGGCGTTGAGTCAGCCATCTTGTCTGGCAACACAGGTGTAGATTCGGCCATCTTGTGCAATGGTTCTGGCCTGGCGTCCATCTTGTGCTGCGGTGCTGGGCTGGTGGCCATCTTGTGCTGTGGCGCTGGGTTGGCGGCCCTCTTGTGCTGTGGCGCTGGGCTGGCGGCAGTCTTGTCTGGAGACTCAGGTGGGGTTACTGCATCCCACTGACCACGATGGTGCAGGTACTTGGTGAACCCCCAAAAGTCTAGGATCTCCAGCCCCTTCATCTCCCACCGAGGCAAAGGGTCATCCAGGCAGTCATTAAACAAACCCTTTAGTGCCTCATCGTTATACCCCAGCCCTACCGCCATAGTCCAAAACGCTTGAGCCAGATCACCCACCTCACGCCCCCTTTGACGAAGGGTGGTTAAGTTCCGAAGTCTACCCCTCCGCTCCTCCATGGTGACTGGGGAACGGATACGAAATCCCACACCGCTGGATCTGAGCATGACGGAGTCCTTCTGTCACGACACGCACACAAAGAGATAGATCCAAACGCAGTGTTTTATTGGGATAATCCGAATATCATAATCCAATCAGGCAACAGTCAAAATCCAGGTAATCAGTCCAAAACAAGAAATACAAACAAAGCAAGGAAACACAAAACAGCAGGGTGACTTCAAACAAGGACTCCGTAACAAAGACAGAAACAAACCAGGTATTTATAGACAGGTGATTACAATACTAACGGGGAATTGGCTGAGTGCAATGATTAATGACCAGGGACAGCTGAGGGCAATGAGCAGTGATGAAACAAACAAGACTAAGGGAAATGTAGTTCTGAGGTGGGGTGACGCTAAGGGGAAGTGAGACCTCTAGTGGACACCCAGGGATACACAAACCAGACACTGTGACAATCTCTAAATCTGGCTCAATACTCGCTGTGTTAGTACATGTGTATTTGATAGAAAGTATAAAATAAATCATGAGCTGAGTTTATTAAGTAGTTAACAGTTAATTAATTATGATTGGGCTCCTTAAAGTAAAGTCATGTCAAAATAATGCATTAACAAGCCATGAGTATAGATAGTTAATAATAATGAATGAATTATTATAGGCCCTCTCAAGTAAAGTCATGGCCAAATAATGCATTAACAAACCATGATGTTAGTTTATGGGTAATTAATATTGAGTTAGTAATGATGGGCCCCTCAAAGTAAAGTCATAACACAATGACATATTAATAAATCATCAAATAAAATACCATTAACATTAAACAAGCAATAAAAGTCTTCATTCCTTTAAACCACCAGTACAACAAACAAAGATAAAGGCTATTTATAGTTCTTTTATTATTTACATCATAAAAAGCCCAAACATACCTGTAAAGACACACATGAGGTAAAACATAAAGGTCAAATACAGCACGTCCAAATGAAGCTAATCGAAGCATATCATTAAATTACAAACACATTGCTGTTAATTACTGTACATAACTTTACAAAAAAAAATTGATGCAAACAAGACTTTAATGATTAATTCGGTTTACAAAAACTGAGTTTGTGGCAAATTCTTTAAATATAAAAAACATACTTACAGTCTGTGAGTCAGAACAGCGGGTTGACCTGTTTTGGAACAGTGTTGTAAATACAACTTAATCACTGATTTCTAGTCGTGTCCCTTTTGGAAGGCCAAACAAAGTAGTTTCGCTTTCACCATGAAACACAGCATCACACACGGCGGACTGAGTGAGTGGAGAACGGCACGGCCGGCGGATTCAACGAAGGCGCTTGCTGCAACCACATGTGACGACCCCGGGCTGGACTCCACTTCGTCCCCGGCGGTTATCAATTTCAGTCCTCGCGCTCCCCTGCTCAATCTGTTGAAGTTTACCTCACTTCGGAACATTCATTCACGGATTTGCGCTGAAGATTGACTCTAGATTGATATTCGTCACAATTCTGCACTGACAGGATTCACTCCAAAGATTGTACATAGCAGTAATTCTGTTGGCACTTTGTGATCATGGAAAACAGCTAGGAATGTAATGAGAGGAAGGACAGCGAGCTGACAGTGATAGTCATAAGTATTAGCTCTATAAGCGCAAAATTTGAGGGAAAACTATACAAGAAGTACGTTGCTCTCTTTTGCCTCATCCTTGTCTGTGTCCTCATTGTCATCTTCACTGTCTTCTCCAGTCATTAAGTCCACTTAAACCACATCCTTTCCTTACAATCAACCACAAGCTCACATTCACAGACAAGTAAACAATGTTGTGATGTTGGAGCGGTAAGTAAACCTCCCAAATAGTGTGCCATGGTGCTGTGAGTTCGATTCTGGCTCATGATGTTTTCATATCCAATTCCATGCTCTTTTAAGAAATTATTTCATTTTAGTTAGTAAATGCTTTTATATATCTGGATATGTCTTTGAATGATTTTCTCTGTCTGGCTATAAAATGATAAACTGTAAGTTACAGAGTTTGAATTGCTTCCATTGCTTTTTCTCATGTGTATTGAATAATTGACGGTGTGCATGTTTGCTGGCCCCTGATACAATAAACTATGAGGATGTGAACAAAAATCAATGCTGCCACCTCCCCTTCCCTCTCAATCTCTAAGCACAAGCGATCATTCATAACCGGACAACAAGAAAAAATAAATTTATAGATTTTGCTTTGGATAGTACATTTTGCCCAGCTCATTTTTGCCAGATAACATCTCAGATGGCCAACATTGTCAGCTCCTGCTTTGAAAAGTCCATTCAGACATATGACCTGTTGTGCGAGAGAGGCAGCAGCTAGAGAACGGTGATTGACTCGGTGGTGCCTGACAAGCAGATGACCCTCTCAGGTTTATTTTACTTTCAAATGGTGACCAGTAGCTTTTTTCAGGCTGTAAAAGCACATAAGTGTGAGTGTATGTATGCAGGTGCAATGCATGTGTGTTTGGTGTGTGTCTCTTGAGAGAGGTGGTATATAACTCAGCTGGACCAATCTCTTCTGCTCATCAAGCCTGCATTTATTTGATCAAAAATACAGAAAAAACAGTAATATTGTGAAATATTATTACAACTTAAAATAGTTTTCTATTTGAATATACTTAAAAAAAAAAAAAATTTATTCCTGTGATGCAAAGCTGAATTTTCAGCATCATTACTCCTGCCTTCAGTGTCACATGTAACATCCAGTCTATCACATGATCATTTAGAAATCATTCTAATATTCTGATTTATTATGAGTGTTGGAAACAGTTCTGCTGTCTAATATATTTGATGAATAAAAGGTTAAAAAGAACTGCATTTATTCAAATATTCTAATAATATATTTTCTGTACTATCACTTTATATCAATTTAACACATCCTTGCTGAATAAAAGTATTGATTTTATTTTTAAAAAAAAGAAAGAAAAAAAAATTACTGACCCCAAATTACTGACCAGTAGAGTATATTGTTATTACAAAATATTTATATTTTAAAAACATAGCTTCTTTTTTTTTTTTTTTTTTTATTAAGCAAAGTATCCTAAAAAAGTATCACATGTTCTGAAAGAATATTAAGCAGCAGAAACTGTTTCCAACTTTGATAATGAATCATCATATTAGAATGATTTCTAAAGGATCATGTGATATTGAACCTAAAAATTCAGCTTTGCATCACAGAAATAAATGATAATTTAAAGTATAATAAATTTAAAAACAATTATTTTAAATTGTAATAATATATCACAATATTAAATTTTTTTTCTGTATTTTTGATCAAATAAATGCGGCTTTATATATATATATATATATATATATATATATATATATATATATATATATATATATATATATATATATATATATATATATATATATATATACATACATAGTACATACACAGAATGTGTGTTTCTCAAACAATTCTCTCTTAAAGTTAATATTTAAATATTAATTTTATTTATTTTATTTTATTTAGATTATTTTTTATATTTAATTCATTATTAAATGCAGATTTTTTTTTAAAAAAAGTTGTCAATATAGTCTTAAACAAATTTCAAAATGATTAATAATTTTTCATACAGTACATCACTATGTTATGATGACTAAATATAACGAATCTTTCTTTTTAGTGCTTAATTATTTAGTTTGCATTTATTGACATGCATTTGAATATCCAATGCTGATGGATACAACATATATCTAGTGTCCAGTACTTAGATATTGCACATCCCTGATTTTACCACTTGTCAGTTCCATGAGATTTGAACACATGACCTTCACTAAATTCTAGTATTTGAGCTACAGGAACACCTGCACCCACAGACCGTGCACAATTTTATAAGCACCGGTATCCAGGACTTTGACAGAATGATGGAAGCCTGAGTGTGTTGTCTGGATAAATGATTGCTAGGATAGTGCATGTAGGGGTGGGAATCTTTAGGCACTTAACGATCCGATTCTGATTCTGGTAATCATGATCCAATTCCAAAACGATTCTTGATCTACATTTCTTCCTAATTAATTCTTCTGCTGTCCAAATACATCTTTACAGCTCTACATTTTAACCAAAATTGCAGTTTCTATGCTTTTTGTTTAAACATAGTTGTAATCTCTGTATGTCAATACTGAATCTTCATTTGTTTCAATAAAATTCACGATTATCGTTATCAACTCAATATCATGATGTGTGACATTCTCAATTTTCAATATTACTGCACATGGCTACATTTTCATATATATTTTATATCAAATGTATTTATTTATTTATTTTTATATAAGCAGGCTACTTTTTAAAACAATTACTTATTTAAAATGTGTTCTTTAAATATCTGAAAGTTTACAGAAAATAGTTATGGGTTTTTCTTTTTTCCTCAGCATTATTGCTGTTTGATTATTACTGATGAGATCATAGACAGTGGCAGCTTTAACAGGCTGCATTCACACTAATGCATAGATCTGTTTCAATATATCAGATGTTTTGTCCTGCTCTGAAAACATAAGTGACTGTGTTTACATCAATTTCATATAAAAGTATTAAAAAATGCAAGTGCATTCAACCACAGCCGTGAGCTTTAGGACAAAAAAGACAAAGGATCACATGGTTGAACAAGTTTTCTGCTAGTGTTTATGGAATGAACCTCAATCATGACTTAGTTTCATAACAATCTGATAGGTTTTGTCAAAACTTCTCATGCAGTCATTCTAAGCTATTTAAAAATGTTCTCGTCCTTGGGGAGATCGTTTGTGACATTCGACTGCTTTGTAAAAGCCTTTAGTCATTTATTCTCAACTGTGTACAAGGTTGATCGGGATAATACTTGTGAACAGATCCAAGGCTTGGATATTTTAAGCAGTCAGAAATGCAGCAGATCATTTAGGGTCATCCACATAATGAGTCAGAGTTTCACTGAGGGTCCTGTGACATTTACCCACTCGAAGCCAGACAGGGACATACGCAACTGACAACCCCACCCTGCCAACTTCTGCCATCCAACAGGACCATTTGGCTCCCTCCGTCTCCATCCGTTTATCACGCCTTTAAAAACACGACAGGTGCAGCTATTTACCTCCCCATGTAGTCTATAAATTAACTTCTCCCCAGAGGGTGTGAGTGTGAAGTGACCTTGTGTCTTTGTCTGACAGAGCTGCTGCTGCGGGACTACACACATCAGTGTGCGGGTACTTGACATCAGCTGTTTATTTTACATGTCCAGGGTGATATACTGTAGCTAGATTTGTGAAAGTATTAAACCGTTAAATTCTTACAAACTGATTGTTAATATTTAAATATATATGTTATATATGTCAATATTATATATATAAATTAGGGCTGTCAAAATTAACGCCTTAATAACATTAAATAACATAACGCAAATTAATTTTAACGGCACTAATTTTATTAACGCGCAATTAACGCAGCACGGTGCATGCATTTTCTGTTTGACCCGTGGCCTAGCCAGTATTTGGAGAAATGGACATGCACAGTGTTGCGAACTTAGCAACTTTGCAGACCCCTTTAGTGACTTTATGTATTTTTTATTTATTTTCTTCAAAAAAGCACCTAGCAACAAATCTTTAGAGCGTGAGGTCTTGCTTTTCCAGTGCGCAAACACACCTCTTTCTCTCTCTGTGCGTCTGCATTGTTCAGACTATTGTCTTTATCTTATTTGAATTTGAATTTGATTTCATCAGACGACGGCTTGATTATCAGTATTTTTGTGCAGATTAACATCTTGGAAGGGAAAGCTGAAGTCTTAATGGGTCACATTTCAGTCACTATTTAATATTCATTCCATTGTCTGACAACAGAAACAGTAAAATATATAAATTAAAACTGTTTTATTGAGAATTTAGCTGCACAAAAAGGCACAGAGAGGCAAACAAATGTAATAATAAATAATACATTTATATTTTGCATGTTCATAAGTGAGCTGCCCTGTCCTGCGAAAATGTAAATAGGTTTGTGTTAGTAAATTGCTCAGTGCAGTAATGGGAACCTGGTATTTCTATGTTCTTTGTTCATGTGTCTAATAGACATGAACAAGTTCTTTGAAAAACATCTATGATCTTTGAAACATGTCTAGTCTTCATGCTCTGTTGAGTATATGGTTTCACTAATAATAAACATAAATTTGTATAAAGCATCCATATTTGTCCATGCCCATGCTGATTAGAGTATTAAAAACTTTAAAAGTATTAATTTAAGGTTAATTTAGAACAGATAAAAATGTGTGATTAAATTGTGATTAATCACAAGTTAACTCATGACAATCATGCGATTAATCACGATTAAATATTTTCAGCCCTTATATATAACTACCATTAAAATAGCATCAGGATGTTTCTGTCTGACCCAAACTATTTTTTTTTGTTGTCTTTTCATAAAAGAAAGTTTTTTTCCTGAAATAATAATCACATATTTTGGCATAATATCAAAATAAAATAATTTTTAACATTATTATTATGTTATTTATGCTAACATTTGTTTTTTTCAAGAATATCTATCTTTTACTTTTTTTCTGGTTTTTTTTTTTACATTTTCCACAAGGACCACACACACAAAAAAATGTAATTCAGACAATGAATAGATTTTCTTAATGGAAGAGATGTATTATCATGTATTTTTGATTATCTTAATAGATCTGGACAAACAAAATGAGCAGTGTTCATTTAGATGCAATGTACTGCAGTTATAATAGTTTCTGTGCCCTTTGGATATAGCTTACACAATTTACTGGATTGAGGACAGTTTTTAAAATACATTGTCTCATCCAATTATCATTACCCCTCAACATAAAATCATTTGTGGTGACAATTAAATAATGATTAAAATCTGATTTTTACAGTTAAAATGAGTTAGATAATATCACAAACAGTCAAAAGATTGTTTTTAATTATAGTTTGAGTTGTTGAAACCTAATTATGAGACTCTGAATTTAAATGGGATATGGATAATCTTATTTTGTACTATGTTATTCATTTTTAATGTAAATTATATTAAAGTCAAAATGACTGGATAGGAATACGTGAGTGATGCAACTGTTTTTTCAACAAAAAATAAAAACCACTTAATTCTCCAAGGACATTGGAGCAAGTAGCTATTAGTTGTTATATATATATATATATATATATATATATATATATATATATATATATATATATATATATATATTATATATATATATATATATATATATAAGAAAAGAAAAGGAAAAAACTAAACAAATAATAGCTACTTCCTGTGAGACCCTAAAATTGTCATATAATTATTACTAACTGTTAGACTAGAATTTTATAAATACCTGGCAATATATTTTCAATTAAAACATTTCTGGGGGCTGTGAATCTCTTGGCACAGGTTAAACTTGAAGCAAACATATGTCTCATTCTCCTTGGCATGTAAACCCTGTCTCTGGAGAGTCTTTGCTAGGGAGAGAAGCTGTGGGATATGTGGATACACTGCTAACCTGACAACATTTCAATGCTTTAGCTTCAGGTCAGACTACAGATTCGCTCTTGTGATATGTTTTCATCTGCTGCAAGCTCAAGGAATACAATATAAAATGAGAAAATCTGGGCTTTATATGACAACTCCACGTCAACACCTCAGTTTCTTAACTTTTTACATTTCCTTTTTCTGACACAACATTTTATTTTCCTGGATTTGACTGGTTGGCTTTGATACTGTGGCAGTGCGGTGGTGCACTGATAGTTTTAGATGATAGTGCTGTTGTATTTTGAAATGCACAATTTGGGGTCAGTAAGATAAGACTTTTATTCAGCATGGGAATATTAAATGAATCAAAAGTGACAAAGGCATTTATAATGTTTCAAAAGGTTTCTATTTTAATTTTTTTTTTTTTTTTTTTACTTTCTATTCATAAAAGAATCCTTTAAAAAGTATTATGGTTTCCACAAAAATATTAAGTGGTACAAATTTTTTCAAGATTGATAAATGTTCTTTTGAGCACCAAATCTGCTTGTTAGGATGATTTCTGAAGGGTCATGTGACACTGAAGACATTTCTTCAGTGTCACATGATTCAGCTTTGCATCACAGGAATAAATTACATTTTAAAATATATTCTAATAGAAAACAGTTATTTTAAATTGTAATATTATTACACAATATAACCGTATTTTTAATTTAATAAATGCAGTCTGGAAAAAAGTAGTGCTGTCAAATGATTAATCATGATTAATCACATCCAAAATAAAAGTTTTTGTTTACATAATATATGCGTGTATGCTGTGTATATTTATTATGTATATATAATTACAAACACATGCATGTATACATTTAAGAAAAATATGTTATGTTTATATATTAAATATATTTATATATAATATAAAATATAAATATATAAATGTATATACATGTAAATATTTTCAAAATATTTACTGTATGTTCAATTATTTATATATACATATAAATATACACAGTACATATATATAATGTAAACATATTATAAACAAAAACTTTTATTTTGGATGCGATTAATCATGATTAATCATTTGACAGCACTAGAAAAAAGCATATATAAGAGACTTATATAAAAATAAAAATTAAAAATTAATAAAAAAAGAAACATTTTAAAATCTCATCAACCCCAAATGGTAGTGTACTGTATATTATGATACTAAATGATTGTATGTTCATATTCATATACTGGGTTTACATGGTACTGCAAAATACCATGGTACTACCATAGTACATGACCAAATAAATAAATAAAGAAAATAAATAAATAAATCATGCTTTTTGATTATTTTTCTTGAACATTCACATTTCAGATCTCTATTTCAACCTTTTCTTGCCCAGCAACAGAAAACATGTCATGTAGCCTTGGCTTTTATTCACTAGGAGTATTGAATCAACACCTGAACAGCGTGTAGTCCAATGCTTGCGCTTTACAACTCATATTGCCATAGACAAACAACAGTGGCTGCTTTAAGTCACTGAATTGACCCTGCGGCTCTATAGACCTGTGTGATTATTGCCTGGCCCGTGTTCTAACTTTTCATCACATCACTAGACAGATCCTGACGCTGTTAGACAGCCTTTTATTTGATCTACCTTTTTTTTTTTTTTTTTTATCAAACCACAACTTTCTGTCCTTTAGAGGCCAGGTAACGGATAGTCATTGCAATAGAAAAAGGGGCAGTCGAGATGGATAGAGATTTAGAAAGAGAAAGAGAGAGACATCTTCTCTTGGCAGTGCAATGATGCAGCCATCCTACTGTGGACAATGGTGTGCCCTGGGAAAAGGCAATCTCTCAGTGGGTGTCATTACCTGTCATTCAGGCTAACTGTGTCCGGTGGGTGCCCCCAGACAGGCCAGGCCTTAATTGTATTCGGGAGCGAAAGGGCGAGAGAGAGAGAGAGAGCAAGAATGCAAGACTGCTAGGGAGATGGCTTGATGGGTATCGGGGGAAAGCTGGCCGACGTGGACTATAGCGCAGACAAACAATCTCTCAGATTCAAAGGCAGCTGGAACAAATGCTGTGTCTGGATCCGGCTGGCAGTAACGGAGATGTGGAATATTAGAGCTGCATGATGGTCCTGAATGTGTTTCAATCACTAGCTGTGTGGAATACATCCCTGAACAAAAGAATCACCTTGCCGGATGGAGCACAACAGAACAGATGCACAGAAATGGACCACTGGTTATGTGAAGGATGTTTTTGGATTTCAGCACAATTGATAATGTGTGAAAACTCTTCAGAAGTAAAAACTCATTTATATGGTTTCAGTATTTTTTAGGCTTGCCTTTTTATTCAGGAATGATTACCATAACCTTGATTTATGATGTTTGGTTGGTATCAACATTATACCTCATGTTTTGAAGTCCTATTCATCTTGTGCTATACATCTTGTATTTATAATGTTAGTCACGGTTTCTTGCACCAAAAACTTTGTAATTTATTTTTGAACATCATTTGCTACCCTCTCTGTGACCCTCGGAAATTAAAATGGATTTTTTGTTGCTGTATCTTTATGCGTGAAATGTGCATTCATCTGTTTCAGTCAAGTGACTTTTCTGGTTGTCTGCTTATATGTTTGACCATCATCAAAGTAACAGTGGCAAATACAAAAATACATGGACAGAGAAAAAAAACGTTGATCATCAGATCTAATTCATACCAGGCCTCTGACAACATTTTTATTGATCTCAAGTTAGTGGAGAGATGGCATTGCCAGCGCCTACTGTTTGATCTACAGGAATTAATGTTAATTTTGACATCCCTAATATATATATATACTATATATATATATATAGATATATATATATATATATATATAATAATAATATAGATATATATATATATATATATATATATATATATATATATATATATACAGTATAAATCAGTAATAATCAGTAATGTGCCTTGCTTGTTAAATTTGTCTCCATCAATTGCATCATGCTAGATCAGTTCATTTACTTTATTTTTCTGTCACTCTGACATTGAACTTTGTATGACACAGGCAGTTTTTACATGAACTGCATCATCAGCAGCCCTGTAATGAGTAGATCTTTTCTTTGCATTCGTCAGGAAGGGCAAGGGTGAAAGTCTTGCCCTCCGGCTGGTCTCCTCGCCGCTTATATCTCATTGATCTTCCGCATTTAGACATCAATCTTAACCTGTGGTAAATTTTCCTCAATTATTCACGAGAACACCTTACAGCAAAGTCCAGCATGCAGCAGGCCTCATGAAGCTTTAATATGACAGCTTGTGAGTGCGTATTTAAACAAATGTGCTGAGAGATAATGTGGCAAAGGTTTGGCTCCTCTCAAGCCCTTCATCAGTCTGATGTTGAATCTACTGTATCAGTGTGGTCCAAGGATGTGTGGATAGGGAATGAGTGTGTCTTGTGATGACAGGTGTCTTTCTAGCTTTCTGTGTGTGCTTATACTGCTTACCATTTCACAGACAAATATATTACAATGTAAGCAACAGATGGGTAAGGGTGGGCACGGGCTTCTGCTCACCCAACAGAAAATCAGTCAATTTTAATATTTATCTTAAATTTGCCTTATCTTAGAATTAATTATCGGCTCAACTGATTATATTTGAAGGTGTGCTATATGGCACTTTATCCTCTCTGTTGACATCTGTGGTTGAAATATATAATTGGGAGTTACCTGAGGAGTTTTGGTAGCACTTTACACTAATTTTCCATTTGTTAACATTAGTTAACTACATTAGTTAACATAAACTAACAGTGAAAAAATACTTCTAAAGCATTTATTAATCTTAGTTAATGTTGATTCCAACATTGAACAACTAATAAATTATTAAAATGAAAAGTTGTATCTTTTAATGTACCTAGGCTAACATGGACTAACAATGAACAGTTTTCTTAACTAATGTTAACAAAGATTAATAAATACTGTAACAAATGTTTTGCTCGTTAGTTAATGTTAGTTAATGCATTAAATATAGTGAAGTGAAGTGAAGTGAAGTGAAGTGACATACAGCCAAGTATGGTGACCCATACTCGGAATTCGTGCTCTGCTTTTAACCCATCCAAAGTGCACACACACAGCAGTGAACACACACACACCATGAACACACACCCGGAGCAGTGGGCAGCCATTTATGCTGCGGCGCCTGGGGAGCAGTTGGGGGTTTGGTGCCTTGCTCAAGGGCACCTCAGGCGTGGTATTGAGGGTGGAGAGAGCACTATACATGCACTCCCCCCACCTACAATTCCTGCCGGCCGAGACTCAAACTTACAGCCCTTGGATTGTGAGTCCGACGCTGTAACCATTAGGCCACGACTTCCCCAAACATATTGAACCTTATTGTAAAGGGTTTGGATTGAAAATTCGTAAATTGTATTTTTTTATATATATATATATATATATTTAAAAATATTGATTTAATAAAATAAATGATAGATAGATAGAGAGAGAGAGAGAGAGAGAGAGAGAGAGATACTGCCTCTGGAATGTCAGTATTAACCTTCTCTCCAGCTCAATCCACCCCTGCACTCATGTTCAGATGACACATTGGAAATTGTGTGTCAGTCAGCGTTGTGTCTCATCATCAGGAGTGTTTGTGCTGTGGGATTGGATTCATTTTGCGGAGGTTAGCTTTACAACATGTATGTGGCGATACACAATAACCGACTCTAACTAATAGATTAAAAGATCTCGTCTTGTGAGAGTTTCTGTCACAAAGGACTGAGGACAGACGGTCTGGAACAGTCACCATCCAGGCTGAATTTGCCACATGTGTAGTCTAATAGCCTTCTGTCTCCCTACAAAGAAAATGCATTATTGTAAAAAAAAAACAACACTCACACACACACCTCATAAAATTCACAAAAATAAAAAAATATTTTACAAAAACACATTACAACACACACACAACATCCCCTCTCTTATATCAAAAATATACTCTTTTCTTAACAACTTCACAACTGTGAGCTCTCAAGTCAATATAGATGACAAGAATTCATCTTGAAACACATTATCAGTTCTCTCTTTATACCTTAGAGCATCCATCTAACCCAAACCTCCTTATCATTTTCCATTCAACCAAGTAATTTCTCAAGATAATTGTTTTCTATTTGGAGTTTCAGCTTTTTCTCACTGATAGTAGCATAATTGCAGCATGTGCTGTGTTTGATGAGCACTTGGCAGGTTGGTTCCTGAACACAGCTCAGACGAACATTAGTGCGATGTATAATTTAACAAGAAACGTGGTAGCCTACATCTTGTGGTTTTTTTTATGTAATGCAAGCTCACAGTTTGCGATCTTACAAACGTGGCTGAAACAGTATTTCCCACCAAGTACATTTCGCCATAATGCTTAGAGTGGCCCAGAGAGGTGCTTACCGCAAGTGCCTGGAAGCTTGCCACGAGAGCAACAAGGTAACGCTAAAGTAGCACTAAATGTGCACTGTGGAACCTCTCCTGTGGGGCCTGGAGAAGTTTACAAGAGCGAAACCTTTGACTGTTACAAAGAGAGAAGACAACCACACACAGTAAAAAATGATTGTAATTTTACTTTATACTGTGATATAATGGGACATTTCAAGTAATTTTACTGTAAAATACTGTTAAATGTACAGTTTTTGGAAGTGAAAAACAAAGTCCTTTTCAAAGAAAGTATGTTCACTCCTCCAGGCAGCTATTTCACACATCCAAGACCAATCCTGAAATCTTAAAAACTGCTTGCCACGATCACATTTAAGTAACATATTTCAAATCAGCAACAAAAAATGTCCCATAAATGTTGTTTCATCATCAAATAGCCTTATTTCTGGGCACTTGCTGATTGGCTCTTTTATTTCTAAGGAGGGACTCATTCCGCGTTGCTCACTGGTGCTTTTCCCCATACATAGTAATATGAGTGCACTGTCTTTGTACAGTATATCTAAGGGTGTATTCACACCTGTCTTGTTTGGTTCGATTGAAACGATCTCTGGTTCGTTTCCCCCTTTGGTGCGGATCTTTTTGGCAGGTGTGAATACAGCAATCACACTTTGGTGAGCACCAAACAACCAAACCGAGACCCAGCTGAAGAGGTGGTCTCGGTTCGGTTCTAAACGAACTCTGGTATGGTTTGTTTAAGGTGTGAATATGATCCGACCCAATTGCAGAAAGCACTTCACCTTTTGAGTTAACAGGCTCCCGTAGCTCCAGGTATATTGGTAGAGGTCTCCAAGCCAGACGGGGACAACATGCTGAGTCCATTCGGGCGGGGCCTCGGGCTATTTTTTTTTTTTTTTTTTACAGATCGGGCTCGGGCTCATGTAGCTTCTCTCCTTTTATTGTGCCCATATATATGCAGAACACACATAGGTTACTGTATGAAATACTGTTATAATGATTATAGGGTATTATAAATAATATAGGCTACATCACCTACGCTATACGCACGCATTAGCATACAGGTGACAGTTGACCATGCAGAGCATCAGGGAGAAGTTGGAGCGTGGGGAGTTATTAAAAGTTCCCAATGCTTCGGGAAAAGCTGCATTTTTGATTTGATTACCATGACAAACAACAAGCCAATTGGTCATGTGCAGTGCTCACCATCTCCTCATTAGATGCGCCTTTAAGAAATGCATCTATACAGATTATGATTATAACAAAAGAGTTATTGTTTTTGATATGTTATATTTCATTAAGTACTAGTTTAAAGCTTTCTTTGGAAGATATATTTATCATGTCTGTGAGGCATGTATTCGTTGAGTTTTGGTTCATTTTTGTGAAGCGCTCCTATTCAAGACCAGACGACATAAAGCGCATCATGTTTCTTTTCTTTATTTGATAAAAGCACAACGTTTTGTTGATATTGTGAGTAAACAAAAATAAAAGTAGACCCTTTATAGTTACGAATGATGAATTACTCTTACCTTACGAGCAAAAATGGCGTATCCATGGAAAACATGCAAGTGATCATGCTGGCCCCTCTGTGTCATGCAAAGCGCGCATAGCTTCCACTCTCTGCACAAACTATAGCGCACATTTATCTAGGTTTAAAGTTTAAACATTGTTATATGCTTGAACTGTTTTAGTATATCTATAGATTTTATTTTAGGCAAGTCGTGATGATTTTAGAAGGCTAAATTGATCAAACATATTTGATCAGCTTATTGTCTGCCGCTGGCCGCTTGGTCATTACTTTAAAAAACAAAAACTTATATTTAATGAACAAAAAATGCTCCAAACATTTTTCAAAATTAACTTAATTAAAAAACGAAATGAAGTATAATCACTTTGCCATTACATACAAAACTAAACTATTTTTAATAGCTGAAACAGTAGTAGCTATAAGCTGTTTTGGGAGAAGGGGCTGGCTCGGGTTGGGCTCGGGCTCGGGCGGTAATTCGGACACGGGCCGGGCTCGGGCCTGAGCGTCTCGGGCCAGGGCCGGGCTCGGGCCTAAATTTGAGTTTACGGATGATCGCGCAGTTAGCTGACACTTGCAAAAGCCTGCAATCACTTTATGCACGCTGTTTTTTAAAGTTTCACTTTCACTTTCTTTATACCTATTCTGCCAGTGCCATGTCATGATGCCATGGTAGGTGCACATAAGAGCATGCTCTCTCAGCCAGAACCATCTTGCAGCATTTCTTCATCTTCGCAAAATCCTTGTTACAACATCGTATATATGACATTGTCTCATCTGGTGTTCATAAGTGTCTTCATATTGCATTTGTAGCTGATAACAGAAAATCAGTAAATATATTTGCATAAATATAATATAAAATAACAATTACACTACGAAAAATCTCCATGATTAGCCTACTTTTCCCTGCTTGAGAATTTCTGTCCAATGAATGGATGACCTTAGCACACATGTTGTTTTGTTTACAATTTCTGGTTCACTTGCAAAAAGAGCAGTGTAAAAGTGAACTGCACCAAAAAAAAAAAAAAAAATCAACATTGTATTTGGTCCGGACCAAAACAAGTGAACTAGTGGACTTTCCTGGTGTGAATACACCCTAAGTCTTTGGTGAAAAAGAAAAGGTCATCTTATAAATTACAGTGAAAAAAAAAATGGCAGCGTGACATTTCCATTTCCATTTGATGGATTTCCAGTTAAATAATTATGTTTCTTCTTAGCTTTTTCTTATCAGCTATATACATTAGGGTTTTATGTTACATCTTATGTTGTTAAATTAATGTACCTTGTATATATTAGTATTAACCTCAGCTTTTGGAAAGGCTACTTGTGATGAACTTCACCACCTGTGTTTTTAAGATTGTTGTCAGTATATTTTTAATGTAAAAGCAGATTTTATAAATTTGATATATTAATATTAATTCTTTAGTAAAATGTGTTTTTTCCCCTGTAAGTTAAGTTTAATCAGTAAAACATAAAATGTGGCTACTGTATTTTTTACAATAAAATGGTTTTCGAAGCATTTTTTTTTTTCCTCAAACAGTTAATAGTTGTGAACAGTGAACAGTTCATTTTTTTATTATTATTGTGAATAGCATTTTAACAATTTGATTAACCTTTTTCCACAATAAGGAACCTTTAATGCAGTGAAAAGATGTTTGATGTTAAACGGTTTTCATGGAACCATACATTTCATTGGCACTCAAACAGGACAGAATGCTTGTAACTATGATACACTGTATGTGCTCAGCCTCTAATACCACACATCATTCAGGCATGTACCGAAGGATTTTACAGGTCACTGACAGCTGCCCTTCTGCTGCTGGCTAGTTCTCAGATATGCAAGAACCAGTTGACCCTGAAGATTTAATAAGGTGCTTGTATTCCCTGTGGAAGCCAGGGGTGTTATATATTTAAGGTGAGAGTCTGCCACAATCCAGAGCTGCTCCCAGAATGTAATCTGGACTATTGTATGATGAGCATCAGCCCAATGCTAACATGTTGACCTTCAGCAAGATAAAGCCGGCGAGGGCCAGTCAATGACCCCAGTCACTCAGGCGTTATATTAACAGCATGCACACAGCCTCTGCAAGTTATCATAGTGCAGTGGGCTGTGTGATTAACACGGCCACGTTAAATGTTGCTATTGTTTGTTATCTGGCCCATCCATTGAGCCACGCTAGGTAATCAGTTTCCTCCAGCCATGTAAGTTAATTGGTCAGAACAAACGGAGAACTGTTGCTGTTATGAGCAATATGTCATTTCAAATATTTGAGCTTGGCAGCATGACAAACAACCGATGAGCTGAAATACATAGCAACAAGTTTTCTGTCATGTAGCTTCTGTTTGTACATGACAAAAAAAAAAGGTAAACAGTGAAGCAAAGTAAAACTGACTTTTTTACTGTCTGACCCTTAGTGGTAGTCAGAATTAATTTATTTCTATTTCTATTTATTTAAATTTTCACGACTTAATTTTCATTTTTAATTGATTTGGTTATGTACAGTATACCCTTCTTTTCAAAAGGTCTGTAAGATTATTTTGTTGTTGAAAGAGGATTCTTTTTGTTTGTCAAAAATACAGTAAAACCGTAATTGTTGTAAATTAATATTGCAATTTAAAATAACGGTTTCCTAATTTAATAAATTTTAAAATGCAAGTTATTTATTTGATAATTAAGCAGAATGTTCAGGAACAATTACTTTAGTCTTCAGTTTCACATCATCCTTTAGAAATCATTCTAATAGGCTGATTTAATGCTTAGGAAACATTTCTTATCTTAAGAATCTAATCTTAAAAACATTTGTGCTGCTTTATATATTTTTGTGCTGCTTAACAATATTTTTGTCAATTTTGTGATACTTTTTTTATGTCATGCATGATCAACTTTATGCGTCCTTTTTTAATAATAGTATCAATTTCTTATAAAAAAAAGTCTGTTGATATTTCTCAGTTTGTGCTTATAGTTTTGATTGTGATTGTGATACATCACATCCGGTTCACCAGTTGCATACTGTGTTCTCACACAAAACATTACTTTTCATGTTTCAGAATTTCATATACTTACATTATATTTCATATTTCAGTATTTCAGTGCATCAAAAGCTCAAATTGGATCTGAAAATCCCATGTCCACACATGGTTGGAACTCTACACAGCTCCTGTGTGACTATTCATTGGAAACGAATGATTTCCAGTCTATTGTTTGTAAGAAGCAGTGAATAGGCAGCTTATAAGACATGGGTTAATAGGACATGCTAAGAAAAGTTTAAAAGGGTAAAGTAAACGGAGTATAATGGAACAGAACAGAATGTTCTTAAGAAGCACTTTAATTGTTTTTTTTTTATTTTTTTATTTTTTACCTTGAAACAATATTGAAAAAAACACCAGAGATGGAATGCAATATTGCATATTTTGTCAGTGTCCCTTAGTAGTGAAGTGGTAAAAATTTTGGTAAAATATTTCCTTCTCCATGGTAGAACATAGCAAAAGACAACAATGAGCTTTGCTGTTAATTGCCAAGCCTTATTATTAAATCTGCCATGACCAGAGAGTGAATTTGTGCCAGTGTTTTATAGCTAGTTATGTACAGGTGTTATAGATTATCTTTGTGAACAAGTCATTAAAGACTGAGCATACTGGGATATTCCGTTTAGAATCTTTCATTAAGCTGGAGACTTTCCAGGTAGCACTTTTCTCAGTATGGGCATGTTTGTAGGCATGGATTTAGAATCCTTACTTCCTGGAGGCTGAGGTCTGATGGGTCAGCCTTCAGTGGCTTGTTTTACCTTAAATAAATGAAAATCAACAATTGCTCAGTAGCACATTACATACCACAAAATCTTCCCGGATAACATTTGAAAAGTTTGTCTTTAAAATGCTAAAACAAGTGTGGTCAGTCAAATTAAAATGTGCCTTCCTCATTTGCTTTAAAACAAAAAATTATATATATATATATATATATATATATATATATATATATATGTGTGTGTTTGTGTGTGTGTGTGTGTGTGTGTGTGTGTGTGCGTGTGTGTGTGTGTGTGTGTGTGTGTTAGTGCTGTCAAAATTAGCGCGTTAACGCATGGATTATTTTTTTTTTTTCAGTTTAACACGTTTAAACTATTTAACGCAGGGGCAGAGCTAGTATTGGCCATTCCACTCACAACTGTTGCTTCTGTCTCTTTTTCTTGACAAGAATTGCATTTATATAGGTGCAGAACATCTTTATGACTGCGATGAATGGGAGAATTTTCAAACGCACACTCAAACTTTGTCTCAGTACCAGGCACTAGTACAGGTACAGGTGACAATGGAGCTTCAGTAGAACAGCAGTGTACTTTGGTCAGATGAGATGTTGTCAGGCCATATGTCAGTTAAAAAAAAATTTTCCAATCCTGTCGGCCGTTATACTGTGCTCATAGCATGCGTTCTTCAAATGCATGCACAAATGCAGTGGTGCGTGCTATATATATATATTATATATTAATATTTCATATTAAAGCGAAAATGAAACTATGAGCATGTAATGCTGTAGTTATGTTGTCAGTTAAGTCATGAAGTTACCAAAAAGGTGATTAAAGCTGCCTAAAAATATCCATGCATGTATGTATTTGTTATATATGAGTCAGATTTAATAACATATCTCTGAAATGCAGTGGTTTTCAAAACTGTCCTGGAGCACCACAGTCTCCCACATCTAACACACCCACTTCAACTCGTCAGCTCATTAGTAGAGACTTTAAGAGCTGAAATGGGTCAGAAAAGGTAAAGAGTTGTGAGAAAATACAATGCGTGTCAGATCCACATCACGTTCAGCAGCGGCAGCTCTTAAAGCAGCCAAAATAACCTAATAACCAGCTGTTGTGATGTCTGTTAAACAAAGAACAAAAGAAAAAAAAAAGAGAAAATCAACAACTTTTGTAGCTTTAAAGATTCATCTATATTAATTTAGAATTTAGTGTTTGATATCTTTATTCAATTTCTGTATATTACTTGTTGAAGGGCACTGGTATATATGACATTTATTATAATGGGTTTATGTGAAGATTGTTTAAGTTCACTTAAATTAGAAGTTGTTATTTTTTAAAGTTTGATAAATGTTAAAATCAATAGTTCTCAATAATACTGTAATGTTTAATGACTATAGTCAATGGTTAAAAATTAGATATAAAATATCAAATATATTTATATATATTATATATATGTAAGCCTTCAGTCATAAAAAAGATGCCACTAAACAAATATATAAAAAAATACTGTCTTTATGTTGTTTCTACATTAATTTGAAGAATTAATGTGAAATTATTGCAAAATAAAAATATATTTAAAAACTTTAATGTTAGGTGGGATTAATTGCAATGAAATTCAGATTATTTTTTTTGCAATTAATTAGTTAATTTTTTTTAAATTGTATTATATATATTTTTTTAAATATATATATATATATATATATATACTGGGGTTGTTCCTGACTAAGGATTTTCATAGTCGAATCGGAATTTTCGAATCTTGCAGATAGATGACTGATAGTCGAATCATATGTTTTGGGGGCGGGGCAAAATACATTACCAAAAATCAAAAAAGACATTAAAAAACAATAAAAACTGACGCACAGGGAAATGTGTAACGGACACCTCGCAGATACAAAAATAATGTTTTGATTAAAAGGTAGTTAACATTAAACGTTTTTTTATAATAGTGCTCTCATTATAAAGTTATGTAGGCCTATATGACAGAAGTTATTAATGTTCTGCATTTTTGTTTTGAATTGTATGCTCTGAAGATGACCAGTATGAAGTATTTGATAGCAGGTTTTTAATCAATGGGATTTAACTCATCATTTATCTCATATATAATACGCTTTATTATATACACAACATAATGTTAATATTACGACTTAGGCTATCTGCACAAAATGCTGCGAATGCATGAACGTGTCTGCGCAGCTCTGAAAGAACTTCTTTTGTGAATGTGTTCTTTATGCAACAACGTGCAGAAACACGGCAACTAAACTCTAAAAATTAATTTTACTATAATAGTGTTCTCATTATGTATATGACAGTCCCAGTCATAGTTTTTAATATTCTGCATTGTTTAAGAGATCATCACCGTAGTACTACAATGAAGCACTTTACTGCAGCGCAACTCAACCAAATGCATCTTATACGAGATAGATAATATATACTTGATATATATAAACCGGCTGAAATGTTTTGATATCACTTGTACCCTACCTGATTGAAAAAAATTCAGTCTTTCACTCTGTCTGTGTCAATTTGATTATAACACCTGCAAATATTCGACTGTGAGATTGGTAGTTGAATCAGGCTCCTCCTATTGAAGCATCGAATCGTCAACTATTCTGGGTCACCCCTAAAATATATTTATATTAAATATGATTTGATGATGTACTTTGAGATTCAGTGAGATTTTGATGGCAAGGCTCTGTGAAATTATATGATAGATTTTCATTCTGTTCATTCTTTTATCTTTTCACCGATTTGAACAGCTCTGCAGGCTTCTTCAATAATGTTCCGATTTATGACATCATGTACAGTCCTTAGTATACAGTCACGACCTTGCTGAGGAGAAAGATGATTGCTACTCGAGTATGTGGCATCACAGAGAACATCCTTCATGCATTTTCTGAAATTCTGCTGCTTTGTGTTGAAGCTAGGGATTTGGGGGATTTTGTGAGGAAACTTGTTGACTTTTCACAGTCACAAACATATCTGTTTTAAAAAAAATTATTTAATACATTTAAATTTATTAAAACAATAAATTCTGACTTCAAATCTAATAGAATATTCTAAATTTTTAAAACAGCCTACAGTACATTCAGCTGTTTCATTAGCAGAGGTTGTGCTTGAAGTGACATAATCGAAATCAGCACGATTGACCTGACTGTACTGCCAGCACCTCTTGCCATCCTGACCTCAGTCATTGAGCAAAATTCACTTACACTTCAGTCTGATGCCAGTCACACCAATGATCAGAGAGATGGTGAACTTTAAGACTTGACTGGGGAACCTGTTCGCAATTTGGATGAGAGAAGATACATTTTTGCACTCCTGTTGTGAGATCCAAAAATTAACCTTTAGATTTAGTTTGATCAAATTCATCTAAAAGATACAATAGCTAAAACACTTTCTACAACCGGGGTCTTCAGCAGGGGGTCTACCACACTACTGCAGGGCGGTCTATCAATTATTGTTTGATCTGAATCTATTTAATGCTGAAAAAAGGGAAAATATTTCAACTAAAGTTAAGAAGCTAAAGTTCAGCTTAATGTTTCATTGTTAATCCCACACTGAAATGTACATATGAATTTTACTATGAATTAGATAACTCTCTACATAAGTGATTATTTTAGTTGCAATACAAACATCATAACAACGTATGCAAATACATCAATATGATAATATGCATATAGGCCAGGAATAAAATGCAACATTCAATTTCCTACAATATGTTAGGGGGTCTTTGCTCCATCTTTATAGCTCCTCTGTGTGCAAAACATTGAAAATTCCTGCTCTACAGTTCCTGGAAATATATGATGAGATTGAAATAAGCA